>NW_020884886.1:14404688-14584870 GCF_003945725.1 Corapipo altera
CTGGGCTGGGCTGGGCTGGGCTGGGCTGGGCTGGGCTGGGCTGGGCTCTGCCGCCCCCTCCGCCCGCTCCGCCCTCTCTGTCTCCAGGGCGACCGCGGCGCCGTGGGCGGGCGGCGCATGCGCGGTGCCGGCGCTGGGCCGGGCTCTGGGGCAGCGATGAAGGTGGGTCTGTCCGGCCGCCGTACCGGGGGGCTGGGGCGCTGCGGGGCGGGCGGCGGTCGGGGGGTCCGATCGGGGGGTAGGAGGGTCGGAGGGGAGGGGAGGGGGTGGGAGGGGAGGGGAGGGGGTGGGAGGGGAGGGGAGGGAGGTGCGGCGAGAAGCGCCGGCCGCCAGCAAATGGGGGGCCTGACGTGCTTGCCTGCACTCCTGTATTTGTTTTCTTTCTCGTGGAATGGCTTAGGTTGGAAGAGAGCTCATCTAGTTCCAACCACCCTGCCATAGGCAGGAACATCTCCTGCTAGACCACGTTTCTCCAAGCCCCGTCCAACCTTGTCTTGGACACTTGTATGGAAGGGGCATCCACAACCTCCCTGGGCATCCCATTCCAGTGCCTCACCACACTCACAGCAAACAACTTCCTCCTAATATCTGATCTAAAACTCCTTCAGTTTGAAGCCATTCCCCCTTGTCCTGTCACTACATGCCCGTGTAAACAGTCTCTGTCCATCTTTCTTGTAGGCTCACTTCAGGTTCTGGAAGGCCACAATTAGGTCACCCTGCAGCCTTCTCTTCTCCGGGCTGAACGTTCCCAATTCTCTCAGCCTTTCCTCACAAGAGAGGGGCTCCATCCTTCCAGTCACCTTGGTGGCCCTCCTCTGGACTCTTACAAATTTTTTTCCAAATCAGACATAACTGTCCGACGTCATTTGTGCTTGTGGCATGTGGTGGTTGTATTTTTGCACTTCTAGTGAGTAAAATGCAAATTCAGTGTGCAGAATGCCTCCATTTACATTCATCCAAAAGAAGGCTTGAGCAAGCCTTGCAAACATTTGGACACCAGGTGGGGACACCAGGTGGACACCGCATGTTTGTGTTTATCTGATCGTGTGGGAGGGGTATAAGTCAGGATAGCAAGCTGTGAAACAAAGTTGTGGGCTTTATCTTACACTCAGGTTACAGAAAAATCTGTACAGGTATTGTGAAAGGAAAAGGAAGTTCAGAAACTTTCTCAGTTGGAAGTCAGAATCTTTTTTTACAGTAGGTTGCTTTAAGGTCTTTGCTTTTCAGACCCAACAGTTCAGAGTAACAAAATGGTTATCTGTCTTTAAAAGATTAAATGTTGATCCTTCTGTGTTTTGCAAACTAAGGATGCTGTCTGGTCCCAGACTTCTCCATGAAATTTGGAAAACTGCTACCTTTCCAGTCTTTGAACTGGAACGGGAGAGTCTCATGCAATTTTTTAATTCCTGTAACTAAGAGAAAAAATATTAGTTGTGATAGAGTTCTTAATGCAGACACCCATTATCAGAAATTTCAATTTTTTACACTCAAACCAAAAGATTTATCATGTGGAATGTTGTTACTTTGGTGCATTAGAATCACACGGAAGTTGTGTTTGGATTGGTTTGAGGTTTTTTTACCTCCACGGTGCTCAGTTTCTAACATCTTAGAAAGTTGTAGTACTGTTACATGCTTATGATTTTAAGATGTATAATTTCCCATATATGGTTGTTTTTTTTCCCCCAGCAAGTATTCAGTCTGTATGAAAAAGCTTGGTCTGGTTCCCCTGTGCAGTTTGCTTGGCAGAAAACTTTAGGAAATTTCCTTGCTGTAACAGGGTAAGATTGCAAGTATTTATTGCGTTTGTCCATAGAAATTAGCGATCAAGAAGGGATTTATTCTGTATATTAATCTTTTGTAGAGGTGATCGTGCTGTGAAAATTTTTGATCGTCATGGTCAGAAGAGAAATGAAATCAGCCTACCAGGGTAGGTACTAAGATGGGTTTAAATTAGGTTTTTTGTTTTTTTCTTTAAAAATGCTTATCTTCTGGTGAGGTACCGGGACAATGTGAGAACTTTTTAGGAAGAGATATATTTTGGGTGAACATACCTAGAAAAGAAGACAAACTGAGCATGTATGGAATCTGAAGCAGTAAAAGCTGAAGTCATAGTAAGCTATCAAGAATAGTAAAAAAATATATTCTCCTACCCAAAGGAGTCCTTATTAGTAATAAACTCAATCTGTGTCATTATATTAGGAAGGATCATAATGAGGTTGTATACAATATATTCTCATCACGCTGACTGCGACTGCATTCTTACTATTTTCAATTTTCTAACAATTTGTTATTGTAGCTTTACTGAGGAAAGATGCCCTTTTGGTTTAGTGTTTCTGTTTATATCACTGCCATAATGTATGCATTGGCATTTTTGCTTTAGATGGAGAGGGTACTCCTGAAGTGAGTCTCCTTTTTTTCCTGCTTGTCATACTTTGGTTCATGTCAGCAAGTGTTGTAGGAGTGTAGAAACTGGATTTTTTTCAAACGAAATTTAGAAAATTTGTACTTTGGAAGATACATCTAAGTTCTTAAAAGGCAGTCAGACCGTAGAAACAGGCTAGATGTGACCCAGAGGAAACCAGCCTGGGTGAAAACAGTGTGACATTGGGTCATCATACCATTTTGCTCAATAAATATACTTGTATTGGGCACCATTACTACCTGATGTAGCAATAGTTTTCATTTGTGTACTGCTCATTTTTTCTTAGTATTTCGCCTACTTTTATTTCTAACAACCTGATCAATTTTGATTAAGGTAGAACCCTTAGTCCAGGTGAAACTTTTAATCTGAAGCCTCTAGTCTAGAGTCTGACTTCAGTTTTCAGAACTCCACTTGCATATCGCTATGTCATTGGTAGATATGAGCTAGATTCACTTAGCTCATAGTGACTCAAAAAGTCTAGAAATCCAGTTTTTGCAGTTCACAGTGGTTGACACGTTGCACCAAACCAAGAGATGCAATTCTCATTGTCTTCACCAGACTCACTTGTAACTCACATCTTGCTGTTTGGGTCAGGAGCCATTTTTAACGTGGACTATGTCAGTCTCTTTGGTAATATCGATAGCCCAGCCTATTTTGCACCATGCTCATTCGCTCCAGAAGACTGCAAAAAGTGAGGAAAGCTGTGTGGAATCAGAGGTGAACTCTGGGAAGAGCTTGTGTTGGACTGGGAATCCTCTGCTGTCTTGTGGGTTGGTGAGGGTGGTGTGAAGGTGTGTCTACCTTACTGATGGTCACTGACAGCACCACGTTATCGATGGACAGATGTGAGCCTTTCCTTGAGGGAAACATATAACATCAAAACCAGTTTTATAATAGTGTTACGTTCTCATGGCAAGGCAAAGAGTAGAAGATACCTGTATAATAACCACATCTCCTAAAGGCTTTTTGAAATAATTAACATCTGCTTATAGTAGATTGGATAGTGTTGACTTTTTGAGGCCTGCCAGGAAATCTTCTACCTGTGTTAGGTAGTTCTTTTGAATTATTGTTTCCAACCTTTTGCTGTGATTGATGAATAAATTCTCTTTGCTGCTACTGGAATAAATTTCAATTTTTGTGATATGCAGTTTAAACAGAAATAAGTGTGCTTACATGGAGGTTCTCCTGTCAGGCCAAACTTTGCTTCTTTATTTGTTGGTTAACTGTTAACCAATTGCAATTAACTGCTGGACCTCTCCTTACATAAGAATGGAGTTCAAAATGTCAAGTATTCTCTGCTAATACTTACTGATGTTATAAGCCTCTCACTATTATGTTGATAGAATTTGTTTTGTTTCCTGCTTACCAATTTGCATTTTCCCCTATTTTTTTCTTTTTTGTCTTTGTTCCCGTTCACGATGTTCTGATTGGCTGTTAGGTATTCAGGAGTATATTTAGGGAATAGACTATACTCTTTCTCTGGAATAAACTGCTGAGGTTTTAAAAAGAAAGATAGGAGAACCTGGAACTGAAGACTTACTAAATTCATTTATAGCAGTGTGTGTTTCTGTAGGACACTTTTGAAACTGCTTGCAGCAGGAGTTTTCGTTTGAATGGTAGTGAGTGTGAAATTTTTCAGAGCTACCCTTTTAACCTGAAACTTTCAATTTACTTATCTAGAAAGAGTGGTGTCAGGTGACATAGGTTCTTGGTCTGCAGCATATATGCTTTAAATACATGTTGTGAACAACACTGTTTTCAATTCACTAGAGACTTATGGGTAAGTCTGCTCTCCTCTTCATTATAGGAGCTGTTTGCAAGTAGAGATTTTTCCTGCTTCTGCATAGATTTCTTGTCCAAGTTCACTAGGCTTGTTGAGAAAAATAATCCCAACTCTGAATAGCCTCTAATGAACCAGAACCTTGCAGAGGATTTTCACTGTCTCTTGAAAATCAAGGTGCCAGTAGTTCAAGTACTAGAAGGTAGCAGTCTCTCTTTTATGACCTTCCTTTCAGCCTCTGTCATTTCAATGAGATTTGAGTAAGGGTGTGGTTGCTATAAAAGTACAGTTTACAGATAAATCTGCAGTCTGTTGTGGGTTTGCATGGAAGAAAAAAGAACAGAGAGTTCAGCTGCATAGTTCTGGCTGTTTCTGTACTCTTACAAACATTTTTTAACATTATTAGTGATTTCTCTTTTCTTCAGTAACTGTGTTGCTATGGACTGGGATAAGGATGGAGATACTTTAGCAATAGTCACAGACAAATCTAGTGCCATATTTCTGTGGGATGCGATCACAAACAAAACAAGCCAAGTAGACAGTGGCATGAGGTAAGAAATTTTTTTTAACATGTTTTTTTAACATCTTTTTTTAGATACTGGGAGCACTGTGACTTGTTGATGTGGAGGATATATTGCAAGATCATTTTTTACTGGAGTCCTCATAGTACATGTACTGTTAAATAATATGCTATAGTTTGTTGCTAAAGTATTTTTTATAAGAGTTGCTGGTTTTGAAGTGTTTGTTGTGCATGGAGATTTTAGTGTTTATAGGGGTTTTGTTTCTTTCTTGAGTGTCAGCAGTGCCAAAGTCTCTAGAGAGCGTCTCTTCGATGTTTCACTTTGCGGTAGCAACTCACTGGCTACACTTTCTCTTTAGTATTTCACATTCCCTAAAGGGAACTTAAAAATAAGGAAGTGATTTCAGTAGTGCTAGGATTTTTTCCTCTTTGATTTGTAAGGGAACTAAAACATTATTCACAAAACCATATTCACTGGTTTAGGATGGGAGGAGATATCTGAGGCGACCCTACTCTAAGGTTCAAAGCCTTACCTTTATGAATTTGGCCACAGACTTTAAACTCTTCTGAGGTCTGCATAACAATCAAGCATTGGGTTAATGAATGAGCTTGGTTTAACAATTAAACTTTTGGCTTCCTTGAATCTATTCCACCAAATTCTTGCATTCTACATAAACATTCTGTCTGTAAGAAAGAGAGTGGAAGCAAATCTGTCCTATGTTAAGATGTATATACATGTTACACTGTGTGAATTAATAGACCATATTGTACCTCCTTTTCATGTGTGAACAAATACTTTGGGGGGAAGAGTAACTTGCTAGTATGCAAGCAAAAAAGAACGTAGAAGGTACTTAGCAGAATGGAGTATGCAGTAATTGCAGTTCCTTCGTGATCTTTCTCTCTAATATTAGAGGTAAATTTCTTACTGGAGGCAGTCTTGCTAGAAAAGTATATCTCAGTTTGAGTCCTTAATGCTTCTTTTGTCACAGTGTTATTGTTCAAGCAGAATAAGCACTAAGACGTATAAAGGGTGGGATAATCAGGCTTTTCTTGTATCCTTCCCTTTCTGAAATTAGAGAAGCACAAACAAAATCCCTCATATGCAAACCAAATATAAATGGAGATCATTTTACATGTCAATATCTGAAATTTGTTTCAAACTGCTATTGCATGCTTACAGTAAAATTTAAAAAGATGGGAGGGACTGCGCTAATTAGAAAATTCCGATTGAATTTTTTTTTTGCTTGAGGCTTTTTTCTTTTTAACATTATTTATAGTAACTGTCTGTGTAGCCTTAAATATACATCAAAACAGGCCCTGCTGTATCTGAAACTTCAAGTTAAAATGGATCTTTCTAACTTCCTTATTACAGTGACTAGAATGAGACCTATTCACTTTTGAGTTGAAGTACAAAAAAAATACAAAAAGTGACTGGAAAGTTTCATGTACCTTCATGGAATCTTTGAGTAAAGCTGTGTATTTGGCCAAATTACCTATCAAAACTGTTGATGTTTGTAGACACATTTCTGTTTGTACAAGTCATGTTACATCACTCATACAACTTTTTAATACTTTTACTATTTTGTATGTACTTAAATATTTCTGATATTTGTAGAGAACATTTGCTTAATTTAAAAATTCTTCTTGATCTGTGTGATTTCATAGAATTGCAAAACAAATATGCAAAATTTGTTTTCATATATAAGCACATGAAAGCAATCTTTATAATAAAAAGTAAAAGTTGTCTTTATTTCAGGGATGCAATGTCTTTCTTGTTATGGTCTCGAGTTGGAACTTTACTTGCTGTTGGAACAACAAAAGGAAACTTGCTTATATATAACCATCAGACTTCTCGCAAGATTTCTGTTCTTGGTATGCATTGGTTTGAAATTAATCTTACTCATGTGAAAGTGTAATTTTGCTAATATGCTTAGATTCCTTTTTAGTTCTCTATGTGTACATGCTAGTAAAAAATGTGCATATACTCAACTTGCACGTTCTGGTTTGTTTTACTTAGCAGAGTATTTTTATAGTGTAGTAAGTAATATATATATATATACATGCCTGACACCGTCTCACGGGGAACTTGTGTTATCTTTTCTGCAAAGGATTTGTGTGGTTGTTCTTGTTGCTAAGTTACTCTTTCTTACATGCTTGAAGTACCTTTGGGCATAAAGGCTGAGGATATAACAGTCCCCAGAAATTCCGTGCAAAGAAGTGGAAGAACAGGGGCTGTGCCATTTCCTATAAGGTCAAAAGACTTCCATCTGGGAGCAGAAGATTTAAAAAAAAGGCTCTTGAATTTGTAGTTGCTCTGACAAGTTGTTTCACATTCTGACAATCTGTGAGTGGCCAAACGAAGTATATTTCCATCACAGATTTTTTTTTTTTTGTGGTTGTGTTCATTTTTCAAGGTAAACACACTAAGAAGATTACTTGTGGCTGTTGGAGTACTGAAAACCTCCTGGCTCTAGGTGGTGAAGACAAAATGATTACTATAAGCAATCAGGAAGGGGATACAATAAGACAGGTAGTATTTCTAACCCACATTTGATTTTAAGGCATACTCCTTGTTCCCAAGAAAGCTGGGGCCTATGGGATCTTGTGCCTTTTGAATCCCACTGCTTTCAAGGACAAGGAACCTTTGGGAAACCTCATGTAGGATGAGGCCATATCTAAGAATCTGAACCTCTGTGTTATGCAATGTGATTTATGATATTAGAGTCTTTGCAATTCTGTTGTGGTCCTGCCTAAATACACTTCCTTTGTGTCTGTTCTAAGAGGATCCTATGAGTGCAACCTTAGTTTGACTTCCCCAGTAACAGCATAGAAGAGCTCTGATGTGACTCTTCATAACACCTTTAGGAAGTACTTTTAGTGTTGGTTTTGCTTTAGAGTGGTTTAACAAAGATCTTGGCTCTGATGTGCAAGGATTATTCCTAGGCTGGACCTCGGTTGCTCTGTTGAGAGCTTTGATTCCGATGCTTTCTCCAAGTATGCTCAAATCCTCAAGTTAAGAATTCGGTTTGTTTACATACATCACAGTCCTTCCAAGCAATGACAGTTGCTACCTAATGTGCAAATGATTGTAATTCATTATTTTTACTTTAATGAACAGTGTTTTCACTAAAAATTTTCAAAGCACAAATCTTTTGTAGTTTATTTCATATGCTTCCTTCATTGTGTCTGAAGACCACAACTGGAGAAGAATACCCTAATAAATTTATTAGGGTGTGCCTGTGCTTTAAATTATCAGACTTAGGGAGTAGAAGCTGTGTAGCTGAGATGGCAGAGATCTAAGCAAGGCTTGTTTACTAGGTTTTGACTACAAAAGCAACTAGACTGCTATCACTTGCTGAACTTAGATGAGGTATGCCCATTTTAAAATACATTGTAAATATTTAACTTGTGTGCCTTATTCTTGGTCTTCCTTCTCTGAATTTGCATCAGTGACCTTTTTTATACTGTTTCACTTAGTACTGTCTGTGTAATATCATCATGCAAGTCTTCTTCCTCATCTGGATCTTTCCTTCTCTGTCTGAATTTGTGTCTCTAACTGTTGCATAACTGTGTTTCCTAGATATTTTTTCAGTATATTCTGTGCTAACATCATTATGATCCAAAGTGAGGTCATGTTTTCTCCAGCATTTCTTCTTGGTTTTGTACTAAATGCAATGACAACTTTGTCTGTCTTTATCACTATATTGTAAAGGGTAGGAATAATGCAGTTATTTATCATCAGTATTTGCTACACTAACTGTTGATTTCTCAGTCTGAACTTCTTTCTTGCAGACCTCGGTGAGCTCAGATCCCAGTGATATGCAGTTCTCAGTTATGAAGACTGATGAAAGAATATCAACCAGGGAAAGCACAGTAAGAAGTCACTGCAAAATACTGTAGTTCAAGTGAGAGTAACCTACCTCCATGTGACCTGCTTCCTTTTCCTTTGAGGAAATGGAGCTGACTTAATGCTGTAGGGAAAATTCTTGAATTGATGAAGACTCAGAATTCAGATCCATGGAATTCTTAAGGATTATTTGAAGTCCTAAAACTCATCTTTTAGTGAAGAAATAGGGCCTTATTTTAAAGTGATGCCATTCTTACCAAGTTAATTTTTTTTTTTATTCATTGGCAGGTAAGTGTAGTGGTTGGCAAGAAGACTCTCTTTCTTTTTAATTTGAATGATCCTGATAACCCGATTGATCTGAAATTTCAGCAGCCTTACGGCAGTATTGTAGCCTACAAATGGTGAGCAGAACTTTCTTAATTAAGCATTGTGGTATTAACAAGCTGAGTATTTTCCAAGTACTTCTGATAAATCATCTAGATTTATCAGAAACTAGATCATCTATCCCTTGCTCACACTGGATTTTTCCTGGATGTTTTGTAGCCTTTTTAGTAATTCTTTTCCAAACACAATGTAGTCTACATTTTGTAATTGTTCTACCTGATGATTCGATGGATATAAAAGCAGTATTTTCAGATGGAATCACAGTTGCTGTGCTCAAAACACTATTAGAACATTAATATGTTCCTGTCCTGACAGAAGATTAAACTGAAGGGTTTATGTGTTGTTTTCTGTTTGGATGAGTAAATGATGAAAGAACTAGGGATGGAGTTTTGTCCTTCAGCTAGTTTGTTGATTTGCAAAGTTCTTATAGACTCCCTGCTGTGCAATACCATTGGTAGTGTTCCTTTGAAGAAAACCTAAGCTAAAAGTTTCAACTCTGTACCAAGAACTGGTGTACCAAAACTCTGGTGTTTCTATGTCTTTGAATCATTGCAGCTTGTCTTTTAATACGTGTTCAGTTAAGGTGGAATTGACATTCCTTTACACTGTAACCGTAAGAAAACCTGTAGTGATATGCTTCTTAGTTTGTGGCCACATATGTAACAAGGCATACCTGAACTGTGTACCTTGCAGTGATTTTTCTTGCAATTAAGCTGATGAGATATCATTTTAATTCATCCTTACATGCTGTAACTATTTCTGCCTTAACCTCGTTATTTCTACTTGACACTAAGAAAAGTAAACAGACCATTTACAAATACACACCAGCATGCTTGTAGCAAATGTGGGTAGAGCCCTTCCCAAATCTTTGTTCGCAAAGCCTAGCCATGATGATGATGATGATGATGAAGGGCAGAGTGACTGGCATTATTGGTTTTACATGGCTTTGATGGGACCAAATTGGCCAGAACCTTGAAAGGAAAGTTGCCATCTTCTGGCATGCTTATTCCAGTGAAGATACCAGAAATCTTTCTCCTGGCATCACTGCCATGTTTGCAGCATGCTGAAAGTAAAGTGGCATTTTAAAATGCAGGAAAGATGACTTATGAGTGAACTCTAGGCACAAACATGGTTCCGTCCTTTAAGAACCTTTGGTAATTTTTTCCCTTAACCTATTTTATATTATATTGTTTTACGTTATATATATAAATTCCCATAAATTGCTTATTTTTCCTATTACAGGGAGACATTGACAATTACTCCAGCAGTCTGAAAGAAAAATTATTTTGTGTATTGCATTAATAGATCTCTTAATTGTTGTTTTTTGTAACAGGTATGGTGATGGCTACATTATGATTGGTTTCTCACGAGGGTGCTTTGTAGTCATTTCTACACACATTCGTGAGATAGGTCAAGAAATCTTTCAAGCTCACAATCATAAGGATAATCTAAGCAGCATTGCTATATCCCAGTCATTAAACAAAGCTGCATCATGTGGTGACAATTGGTAAGTGGTAGTTTTATACATAAGGAATGAATGCATCTCCCACAGCTGTAGCTCTCAGGCGTTAAAGCTGTGCTTCCTAAGGCTCCAAGGCTCCTAAAGAAGTGAGTGGAAAGAAGATGAGATTAATTGTTCTGTGGAGCTGCTGCTCTGCCTAGAGTTAGAAGGTAATATTGACGAAAATCCCTGCAATTGTAATTAACTTTATTGTAATTAATTGTAAACAAAAAAATTAATTAAACTTTAGTATAGATTATTCCTTTTGATTCTTTCTTTTTCTATTATGTTATTGACTACAAAAAAGTCCAAATTTCTTTACTATGATTTATTGGTTGAACATAAACATCTGCTTAATGATAGGAGAACAGTTAATTTAAAACTGTACTGAGTATGCTTGTATCCTGTATCCTGATATCCTCCTCCCTGGTGTTTGGTCTTACCTCCAATCTAGACAAAACTCTAAAAGTGTAAGCAATTAAGGAAAAAATAATTAAAGAGACTGGAGTTCTTCCAAAATGTGTTGTGCATATGATAGAATAGCTTCTTTAGTGCCTCATCTGCTGCTCCCTGATTCTGTGATACCTGAATTCTTCAGCAAAAGAGGAACTAAGTGATGGTAGGAATCAGACCATTCTCTCTGTCCTCAGCTCTGTGTAGGACTGACTGCTGATTTATGGCACTTGCACATCAAGAGTGGTGTAACTATGAGCAAAGCATGGTGCAACTTCAAGCATTTCACCTATTGTACTATAAGGATTATTTCTTTAGGGGCTGTTTAACATACATTGATGACATGACAGCACAAATAAACTCTCACTCTGTCCCTTTTTATGTGAAGCAGGTTTGAAAGCTATTTTTTTGCATCTTGTGTTTCAAGCACTGTTTGTTGATCACTAATGTGTTTTTAAACTAACATGTACTGTAACATGTCAAAAGTGTGCAAACTGTGTTTCCCAACTCTGAGTTCTTTCAAATTGGATTTGTGTCTTTTCCTCAAATTTTAGTTCTCTGAGCAAATATTTTTGTACAGTGATATAGTGATATGGTATTTAGAGTGATGGATAACTGAGTAGTGTTGCTCTTTAGGAAATGGAAGGCATTTTGTGTTTATGTGAATGAGATTTAGATGGGTGAGAATGACTGTTTATTTTTGTTTTAGCATTAAAATCCATGATCTGTCAGATCTGAGAGAAATGTATGCCATAATAAACTTGGATGATGAAAACAAAGGTATGTTAACATTCTCCATGAAGAGAGAAATTTTTACAAATTAAGTATACTGGAATTTTCATGGTGTCTCTGTTTTTGTGAGTGAAAGTACTGCTGTTGGAAAAACTGTGTAAATATAGAATTTATCAAAAAATCCTTCTGTCTCAAGTTGTAATTATTAAGTGACCAGTAGCAAAATGGGAGCATATTTTATCTGTTCAAAGGATAGAGAATTACAGCTCTCAGAATATTTGATCAGTTAGGGTCGTGTGGTTTTGAATCTGTAATACAGGATATTCAGATTATTAAAGTAATACACTTAACTGGTTTCCTCTTCTTTCCATGATTTTTAGTGGGGGTTTTTTGTGTTTTTCAGCATTTCTTGTACTGACATATGGTAATTTATCTATTTTCATCCTGATATATAGGATTTGTGTCTGTGGCTTCCAGAACAGTGTTACAAAACTATCTTCTTCAGTAATGAGTTACCAACATTGTCTCCTCATGTAGTATTTGTAAATGCTTTATTTATTGTCAAGTTGCTGGTTGCCTCCAGAATTTTATTTCTAAGAACCTTCCCTCCTTTTTCATTTTTTTCCCAGAAATTTAGGATATTGTCAGCATAATGTTTTCCCCTGTCTCCTTGGAATATTGGTATTAGTCAGTTAAAATATGAATAGGAATTTCCAGACACTGAGGACCAAACACTGTTTCTGTGTTTAGTACTTACTAATTGGGTGATAAGGGAAATAAGATTGAATTCTGCTCAACTACTTCCAGTATTATGTTTCACTTTGAATGTGCTGAATAAACGGTCAGTGTTGGAAAACAGGGAGAGAGGTGATCAGTTTTGTAACAGATACACAATCTGGTCTAGTGGAAATTGGGCTGTATCTAGATGGTCTTTAAGGTCCCTTCCAACTCAAACCGTTCTGTGATTCTGTGAAGACTTCACTCTCAGGAAACTGCTATAGTAGTAAATTCTGTGTTTGGTTTGACCGATTCCATTTAATCTTGGAATTATATTAATTGGTTATATTTGAATACATTAGTACCTATATTGCTATATATTAATTCCTACCATTTTCACATTTTAAAGCAAAATAATTATATCTTGGTTTCAGTAGTTAAAGAAAGGATCTTTTTTTTTTTACAAAAACTTGTGAATGTTTTAGGTGTAGATCAGCTGGCTTGGACAGATGATGGACAGTTGTTGGCAGTATCTACACGGAGAGGATCCCTTCATGTTTTCTTGACAAAGCTTCCAATCCTTGGAGATGCTTGCAGTACACGGATTGCATACCTTACTTCTCTTCTAGAAGTTACCGTAGCCAATCATGTGGAGAGAGTATGATAACCTCTTTCTTTTAAACTTCATGTAGATATAAATAAAGTAAGTATTAGAAGTGGATAAAAATTGTATTATTTTGTTTTGTTTTCTTACAGGAGCTGCCAGTCACAGTCTCTGTTGAAGTAGAGCCCAGTTTTGTTGCTATTGGTGTTTATCATCTGGCTGTAGGAATGAACAATCGGGCTTGGTTTTATGCACTTGGAGAGAACAGTAAGCATAAATTCAGTTCTCTTAAAATTAATGCAGTACTCTGTCTCATTTTACGAATTCAGTATTGTGTTTAGCAGTTCTGGACATTCCACGTTGTACACTAAAAACTTGAATTACCGTATGGTCCTGTTAGGATGGGATAACGATCTTCGCAGACTGAAGCAGTTATGACAAGGCATTGTAAATAACAGAGTTAAAACTTCATGTTCAAGGTATTGGTCATGAAACGCAGACTGTTTCTTGGTTTTTTGAGATCATCTTGGTAACCAATGAAGGAGTTTTAGGCTTTGAAAGCGTTCTATGTCTGTGTCTTTAAATACAAAGTTTGGCAAAGTACCTAGGAACTATATGATCAGAGAGTTTTGTAGATGTTCATGTTGCTTGTGTGGGATAAGGAAAAATTGGTTATGCTGTATCCAAATTTTAGGTAGTAGATTTAAAGCTTTCATGTTTCTCTAAGCATCACCTTTTTTCAATAACAATATATTAATCAAAACTATAAGAATACTAGTCAGAGTTGCATAAGGAAGGAATTTCTGTTTTACTTTCTAACCAGTTTTCTGACTGCTAAGAAGAAAGTGTATTTACAAGTGAATTGTCCCCTCTCTGCTTAATTGTCAGTTTTTCACATCTGCTTACTCAGCTGCAAATTTAAGTGATGATAAGTGAAGACCTGTACAAAATCAAAATATTTTTACCTTTTCTTTTTTGTTTGAATCCTTTAGATGTAAAAAAGCTTAAAGATGTGGAGTACCTGGGGACTGTAGCGAGTATGCACCTTAATTCTGATTATGCTGCTGCTCTCTTTGAGGGTAAAGTCCAGTTGCATATGGTAAGAGCTCTGGCAATTTGGATTGCTGAACTAATGAGTTGCTCTAAGTTGAACAAGTTAATATAATTTTAAAAATGAGATAAAATGGAATGATCTTCAGTTAATGGAGATAAAAATTAAAAATTCTTCAGAATTGTTTTGCTGGCTAACTAAAATATAAAGCTGAGTTTCTGTAGATTTCAGAAATACAACCTAGTCTAGAAAAGGTGAAGAAAACGTTTTCTTGTCAGTTGTTTAAAAGTTTTATTTTAAAGGTCTCTGGGAATCTGACAGAAGCAGATGCTGAGTTTTTAAGGGATGCACACGAAAGGTTTTTTTGATCTCACTTCTTTACAGTTTGCTACAGGCAACACTATGATACCTTATTGTTAACAGTGGAGTTTTTCAGTTCATTCTATTCTTTATATTTAGATAGAAAGTGAAGATTTGGGTGCTCAGGAAGAACGAGAAACACGACTTTTCCCAGCAGATGATGATAAATACCGAATTTTGTGCCATGCTTTAACAAGTGACTTCCTCCTATATGGTACAGATGTGAGTATTACTTCTGTTTTTAAAGATTTTTTTAGATTGAATGTATTTCTGTCTGAATTATTTGGATTACTACTCTTGTTTTTAGCAAAAAAACCCCTGCATCTGTGAACTTTAGAGTGGATTATTTTCTATGAAAAACTTTAAGCAAATACAGTCAAAATTGCATCCAGCTTCTTTACTGTTGCATTTATATGACATGCTTTGGCAGGAAGGTTAAGTTTTGCTTTTACTAGTGTTTGTTGCAAAACACTGATTTTAATAGCAGAATTTAATTCTGTTGCATTAATGAGAGGGTTGACAATCAAAAAGTCTTCCAGATATAAGAAAAAAACATAGCACTTGGCTTGCAAATTTGTTGATTTAGGTGGTGATGTGATAAATGTGGACAAAAATTACTAAGGTAAACAAGTGTGATAGCATAAATGGAAATATTGACTTACTACTGAAACTTTTGTCCAAAGAGAATTTTTTTAATGGATTTTTCTGGAGATTTTCCTGTGCATGAGGAGTAGTTCCTTTCCTTTTAATATTTTCTGGCACTGGGAATACAGGGCACATATTGTAGTATTGTAGTATTGTACTCCTTGTGATATCAACTGATGTACTGACCTTCCAGAGGAAAGACCAGAACAACTATTTCTGGTTTTATCACTGGTTTAATAACTTGAGTGGTTTTGCAGCAGTTGAGGCCTTTCCCACCTCCTCAGTACCTAAACTGGTACTGGTAAATTTGGGGTACTAAATTTGCAACCGATCATTTTGATGTGTGCAACTTTTACAGTTGATGTCAAAAGCTACCTTTTCAATCAGTGTGACACTGATTGAAATATAGCTTTGGTCATAAATCAGTTTGATTGCTTTTCTCGCCTGAATTAGGTACATCTGTTCTTAAGAATGTGCGGTTCTTCTTTGGAGGCAAATTTTTCAGCTTTGTTCGAAGGTTAAGCTTCTCTCAGCAATGAGACAGGCATTTCCTGTGTTTAGAGAACTGCACATTAAATACAGTTTGTCTCCACAAAGCAGAGTGAGATAAATGTCAAAACCAACAGAAGACTGCTCAAACCTCCCAACTCCTTTCTCCATCCCCCCAAAGCCTCAAGTTTTCCTATCTGCCCAAAACAGACTGTGACTGAAGAAGGAAGCAAAAAAATTCACTTGGAAGTACTTCTTTTAAACACTCAGTACTCTAAGATGGGAGAAAGTACAACCAGAGTAATTAACTACTTGCCACTTACTGATCTCATTATTAAGATTTTATATTCTTTCTCGTTAGACTGGAGTTATTCGTTGTTTCTACATTGAAGACTGGCAATATGTGAATGAATATCGGCATCCTGTCAGTGTGAGGAAGATTTTTCCAGATCCCAATGGAACCAGAATGGCTTTCATAGATGACAAAAGTGATGGCTTTGTCTATTGTCCAGTAAGTTAGTTTGGGATACCCATACACTTATATTTACAAGTATGTTCTTTAACTATATAGTGTTTTTAATAGAGAAGGGAGAAGATTATGTCACAGCAACACATATGTGGATAGAAGCAATTGGCAAGGAGGCTGGAGGGTAACTTAATAAGGAAATAAAATCTGTCATATTAGATCAGGGCAATTTCATTATACTAAGTTTCTGATTGGTAGTTTTCAAAAATGAATGTGTTGGTGTATTTAAATACAGATAATTTAGGCCATCAACAAGCATTGCCAGTTTCACTGCCTCTCCCCATCCCTTTTTTAAGAATAGTAAATATCATTTATATAATGTGCATTTTCTCCACTTCTGAATTAAACTTTTTGTTACTCAGAATCACTGCTTATAAGAAACTTTTTCTAAATACAGTTCTCATATTTCTGCACTGTTTATATTATTTTTAAAGTTTTAAATCATAACTAGGATGAATATTTAGTTTATTTAGTCACTTGGTAGTAATTTTACTTTTGCATTATATGTAGGTAAATGATAGAGTATATGAGATTCCAGATTTCTCACCAACTATTAAAGGAATCCTGTGGGAAAACTGGCCAATGGATACAGGTGTTTTTGTTGCTTTTGATGACGATAAAGTGTACACTTACGTTTTTCATAAGGATGCCATTCAAGGTACTGTAAGTTCTTTAAAAAAGTTATTTACTATTTTAGTTAATAAAGTAAAACATGTTCTGAATCTTCATTTTTCTTAAATAAAATGCATACAAAAATAAATAGTACTACAGAAGTTTTGAATTAATGCCCTGCAAATATACGTGGTTTCAGCTGTGACTGCTTGCGACACTTTCTACCATGTAGTGATTTTCACATGATGTCTTCTTTTCTTCCTGATCTTTGAATCTAGGATCAAAGATTATTTTGGCAGGTGGCACGGAAGTCCCCTATTCCCATAAACCTTTGTTGTTGTATAATGGAGAAATAACTTGTCAGACTCAGAGTGGGAAAACAAACAATATCTATCTAAGTACTCACTGTTTCCTTGGCAATTTGAAAGACTTTGGACCTAATAAGCTGAGACAAATGCTTACTCAGACTCTAATGCTGAAAAGGTACATCTACATTTTAATTATATTCTGTAAATTGTTTTCTTCTGTTCTTAAGCTCAATACAGAGTATCCTGGTGATTTAAAAATGTCCTGCTGAATACTGATAGATTGATCTGTGAGTCCACACAGCTGTCCATGGAGACCAAGCAAAATAAGTGACCCAGTGGTGTTTTATTTGTTTTTCCACTGTCAAGTAAAAGCTAAAGCAATTTTTTTCAAGACTGATTCAGGGTTATATGGTGGTGGCTCTTCCAAAACTGGCTGAAGGTGCTTCTTGCGTACTCCCACTGTAATGAAGCAATGCAAAATCAGTATAATGCAAAGAATACCAGAGTAGGGAAAGCAGATGGTTTCCTGAAAAGGCGTGGTAGAAACAGGGGTAGAACTGTAAGGTACACATGTATATTTTTTCCTTTCTTCCTGATACATCTCTCTCTCTCCATGACTTAGAAGTAAATGTTTTTTATTTTTTCTCTAACATAAGGGAAAAAAGTGTTGAGAGGGAATTTTAGGTATAAGTAATACCTAAAATTAAAATAGTTCTAAATGCCTTTTACCTTCTATAGGTTTTCTGAAGCATGGGAGCTGTGCAGACTTCTGAATGACCAATCTTGTTGGAATGAGCTGGCCGAAGCTTGCTTACATCACATGGAGGTGGATTTTGCAATACGTGTTTATCGGACATCTGGTAATGCTGGGATGGTGATGTCACTAGAACAAATAAAGGTAAAATGTAAAGTCTTTTTTAAATAGGAAATACAGTGATCTAATTCTTCTTTAAGAATTGCTGGATCCTTAGTTTCTGGGGAGAAGTTGGTTTTTTTTCAAATAGAAGGTGAGTTGTTTTTGGAATAGAAAGGATAAGGTGTCCAAACTACAGGCCTCTTGCTTGGTTTTCTTTTGAAGTGGTTGCAGTCTCTACTGGAATGCACAACATTTCTTTCTACATTTGTTTGAGAGCAGCAGAATATATTCATGTCTCAGGCATTCGGAGGCTCTAATTTCCTATGCTAATTTTTGAGAAAATGTTGCAGACTGTTGTTATTATTTTAAAAAAATCCTAACCAAAACCAGATTACAATTATACATCTAAAACTGAAATAGTACCTTAAAATTATACTTCTGCAAATTGCTGATTTTAGGCAGTGTTACCCTAGTGACTCTGAGCTACAATAAGAAAGTGAGGGCTTTTTCTGGTTTATAGAATCCAATACACGTGGTTGTAAAATGTAAGGATATTGGTTTTACTGTGTTTCTGAGATTGTTACTTACTTATGCAGTATTTATTTTCTTTTGGACTAATTCTGCATGTCTTTCTACAGGGAATAGAAGACCACAACCTTTTAGCAGGACATCTTGCAATGTTTACTGGTGATTTTAATCTGGCTCAGGATTTGTATCTGGCATCCTCCTGTCCTGTTGCTGCTCTTGAGGTATTCATTTAAGATGTGTATATTTTCTGCTCTTTTCATTTCCAGATTAATGTTGTAATATTTTACCTTTTGATAATTTTGCCCTTTTATGGTTTTGTTCTTGCCATTGTGTGACTAGAATTATAAAATATCCTGAGCTGGAAGGGACCCACAAGGATCATCAAGTTCAACCCTTAGCCCTGCACGGGACCATCCTCATGAGTCACACCATCTGCCTGAGAGTATGATTGAAGTGCTTCTTGACCTCTGTCAGGCTTGGTGCTGTGACCACTTCCCTGGGGAGCCTGTTCCAATGCCCAACCACCATCTGGGTGAAGAACCTTTTTCTAATATCCAACCTAAACCACCCCTGACACAACTTCAGGCCATTGCCTCAGGTCCTGTCACTGATGACCACAGAGAAGAGATCAGTGCCTGCCCCTCCTCTTCCCCTCACAAGGAAGTTGTGACTGCAATGAGGTCTCCCCTCAGTCTCTTCTCCAGGCTGAACAAATCAAGTGACCTCAGCCACTCCTCATACAGCTTCCCCTCAAGGCCCTTCACCATCTTTGTTGCCCTCCTTTGGACACTCTCTAATAGCTGAATACCTTTCTTATGTTGTGGTGCCCAAAACTGCACACAATATTCAAGGTGAGGCCACCCCAGTGCAGAGCAGAGTGGGACAATCCCATCTTGACCGACTGGCAGTGCTTTACCTGATGCCCACTCAGGACACAATTGGCCCTCCTGGTTGCCAGGACAGTGCTGAATCATATTCAACTTGCCATCAACCATGACCCCCATATCCCTTTTTAAGGCGTTGCTCTCCAGCATCTCGTTCCCCAGTTTGTGTATATAACCAGGGTTGCCCCACCCCAGGTGCAGAATCCAGCACTTGCCCTTGTTAAACTTGTTACAGTTGGCAATTGCCAAGCCCTCTAACTTGTCAAGATCTCTCTGCAGGGCCTCCCTGCCTTCCAGGGAGTCAGCAGTTCCTCCCAGTTTGGTATCATTGGTAAACTTACTTATTATATCTTCGGGTCCTGCATCCAAGTCATTTATGAAAATGTTGAAGAGCACTGGGCCTAAGATAGAGCCCTGTGGAATCCCACTAGTGACAGGTCACCAGTCTGATGTTACCCCATTCACTGTTACCCTCTGTGCTTGACCCATGAGCCAATTGCTCACCCACCACATGATGTGTTTATCCAGCTGTGTGCTGGACAGTTTGTCCAGAAGGATCCTGTAAGAGACAGAATTCAAAGCTTTACTGAAATCCAGAAAGATCATATCAACTGACTTTCCTTAATAAACTAGGTGGGTTACTTTGTTACCTCATTTCCTTTGTCATAAAAGGAAATTAGGTTTGTCAAGCAGGACTTTCCGCTCATGAAGCCGTGCTGTCTTTGACCAATGACTGTGTTGTCTTTCCGATGTTTTAAATAACTTCCAGAATAATCTTCTCCATAATTTTACCAGGTACTGAAGTGAGATTGACAGACCTGTAGTTTCCTGTAGGCCCTTGTCCTAACAGACATTCTTTTGGATGAATGTCTCTAAAATTGTCTGAATCTTTCTTGAATATTAACTCAATATTTGTATTTAGAATAATTTAAATTTCATAATAGAATTCCGAATTTGCTACTTGCATCAGAAAATTTTACTGTTCTTTGTTAATAGATGCGAAAAGACTTGCAGCACTGGGACAGTGCACTTCAGCTGGCTAAGCGTTTGGCCCCAGACCAAATCCCTTTCATATCAAAGGAATACGCAATGCAACTTGAATTCATGTAAGTTCTGCTGTAAGGTTGCAGTATAAGAATATTAAACCAATGCTCATGCTCAACAGAAGAACAGAGAATTGAGATGCTTCAGGCGACTGCATTGCTGAGAGAGGATTCTGTGAGGTCCTGCACCTATAGTATGAGGAGGAGGAGTTTTTCAAGGAATAGGTCATACTGGAGACATATGTTAGCAAATAATAGTTACTTTTCATTAATTTCAGCATATCTGGGTTCCTTGCAACTGGTAGATCCACTGTATAATATCATCTACTTAATAAATACTTTGTTGCAGACAAGCACTTGGAAAACAGAGAAAGTCCAAATGATTTAGCACTTCTTACCTTGGATGAAAGCCTTGCCTTTTGCCTGTCTTTCCTTAAATACCCATTAGCCTTCATTTTTGAAAGCTTTTAGGCAGAGGTGTGTCAAATTTCAAGGTTGCCAGTCCCTGAAAGACAGAAGGTATTAACCATTTGCCATGATTTTAAAGTCTATTTTATAGTTAATTTTTCCCAAATAAAACTATTCCATTTAATGTCTAAACCAGAAGGAAAAAGTCTTACCTATTAATAGTTTTCAGACAGTTCGTTCTCTCTGGGAGTGCCCCTGATGCTGAGAGAGGACACTTGGTCACAGAAAGGAGGGAATGGAGGCAATGCCACCATCTGTAACTTGTGTTCTGAATATACTCCAGGAAAAAAATCGCTTTTGTTTTTATGTTGCAAAATTTCTAAATAATTTAATAGGTCAGTTTCATTTTTCTTCCAGAAAAATGTGGAAGTAGAGATGAGACTATTGAGGTGTATTGTGCAGATAGATTCTTTGCCTGTCTTTCAAGAGAGATTTATTGGTCTCAGTACAGTGGAATTGAGAGATGGAATGCTTCTTTGAGTAAGAGCTTGATAAAGTCCACAGGAAGTGTCATGTGTAACTGTCCACCTCTCACATACTTCACATCCTTCTGTGGAGTCATATGTCTAAAGCAAGACAAATATGCCTAATCTGTGTAGAAGGAAGGTAACCATCTCTTCCTGTTAAAAATATTCTTCTGTATAACTTCCAGTTTTCTTTTAGGGGTGATTATGTTAATGCTCTGGCACATTATGAGAAGGGGATCACTGGAAACAATAAGGTAATTCCTTTTCTAGTAATTATAGCATTATACAGTCATAGTATACGTTAAGTTGTCATATTTCAGACTCATTTCGATTCCAATTTTTTTTAAATTCAACTCTAAATCTTTATGCCTATTCCTTTCAGGATAGTAGTCAGTGCTTCTCTTATTTTTAATATACCGAACGATGCTTTGTCTGGGTATACAGTGGTTTTGCCATTGTATTAACATGGCATAACTAAACTTAGGTTTTTATAATTTGAACAGTTTCATAATAATGTACAAATGTCAGAGAAAATATTGGTGGGATTTTCCTTATTATATCAAAAGTCCTAATTATTCCTTTTGTCTTTTACGAGATTGTTATCTATATAACGACAAACAAGTATTGTGTTAGAAAATAAACATATTGGGTAGATCCTCCCTTATTTTGGCATTATTACCCTTAATATTTACAAAATGTCTATTGCGAAGCAACTTAAATGATAATAGGGCATCATAATAGGGAAATGAAATCTCTGGAACATCAGCAGCCTTATGACCTTTTAAAAAAAAAAAAAAGGAAATATCCTGCTTGTAGTTTCTCTTTTTTCCTACTGTTGGTTTTGGAGGAAAGAGGAAAGTAGCACTGAGCTGTCTGTAAAACAGAGTCTTCTCATGTATGCTCGGTCTGGACAGATCTTGTAAGCGCAATGTGAATATTAAAGACAAACCTTAAGATGAAAACTAAGCTGAGGTCTTCTAAATAAGTGAGAGCTGCAGCTAGGCAAGAATTTTTAGACAAAATTGATTTTATTAAGTCCATGTTACATTTTGTTAGTTTGTTTCAATGCTTGGTTACTGTGGTTTTTGTGACCTGATATTTCTAATGTATTATCTATAGTTACTGCTTTTCATTTGATTGCCAGTACCAGGAACACGATGAAGCTTGCCTTGCTGGAGTGGCTCAAATGTCCATTCGAATGGGAGACATCCGTCGAGGGGTAAACCAGGCCATTAAACATCCCAGCAGGCCACTAAAAAGAGACTGTGGAGCTATCCTGGAGGACATGAAGGTACTCAAAATTTGAGTTACTAAAGTTAAGAGTGAATATGGGAATTCATTAAGCTATTTATTTATAATCTTAATTGAGAATTTTTTTTTTATGATTTCCAATATTGTAGCAATTTTCAGAAGCTGCTCAGCTGTATGAAAAGGGACAATATTATGACAAGGCAGCATCAGTGTACATCCGGTGTAAAAACTGGTAAGTACAGGTTTCAGGGAAACGTACATTTCAAAGGACTTGCTGTGGTACTTTTTGGAAAGGCATGTTTCTCTGAGTGGCACAAATGCCTCATTATTTGTGTTTCATTTATTTTGTTGTTCCCTCCCCCAAGTTTACAGGTTCTCTCAGAAGCTTATGTTGTTTTAAATATACTGTAAATGGGAGATAATATTTTTTTCCTTTTTCTGTGTGTTATGCTTAAAGGTACCTGCAGTTTTGAGTCCTTTTTGGGTGCATGCGTGTGCACGCTGAATTTGGTAATTTTATTTGTGTATGTTACTTCATAAAATTTCTTCAGTTTTATAAAACACATAGCTGAGACTGAGTATTCACACAGTTGGAAATTATTCAAGTGGAGTCAGTATCATGAATAGCCAAAATTGCTGGCATTATGTTCAATACCTTTTTAATTTTTTCAAGGTAATTTGATTATTGTGAAGTCTCCAGTGGAAAAGTACAATTTGCTGAGAGCTTTAAGGGGTTAATTCTTGCCTAATTACATTTTATGGAATCCTGAGATTAAGAACTGATTGGAGCAGAGTTCAGGAAGACCCTTCCTCTTTCATATGAGTGCTCTAAAGATTATGTTGGAATATTATGTTCATTTATTTGAAAAATTAAAATTAATTTCAAGTTCTTATATCTCTAAAGTGCAGCTTTTTGAGAATATCAAAGTGCCTTCAAAGCTTTACATGCATTGTGTTCAATACTTTTTTAACCTTTGTATCAGTGTTGATGTAAATGTGACAGTTTTACTGGACAAAATTTAAACCCAAATATATTTATTAAATAACTTTCTAGGGCAAAGGTTGGTGAACTTCTTCCTCACGTTTCATCTCCAAAGATTCACCTACAATATGCAAAGGCCAAAGAAGCAGATGGCAGGTATTTTTGAATGACCTTTTTTTAAAATAAACCATTTTGGTTTATGGTTGTTGTTGTTATTATTATTATACATTAGTCTTTTTCTAAAATAAAGTCAAACACAGACTGAAAATTTTGCATAGAATAGCTTTGTGAAAATGGATTCTAAAATACATAAACTTAAGTTGTTGTAGGAAGATTTGAAACATAAAGACCTTCGAGAGTATCAGTGGTGTATTTCTAATTGATTGTTTTCCTGTCAAAGCATTAATATATTTTTAACAAAAATCACTGTAGGTTTTAAAGTACTGCACCTTATGCAGTATTCCACTTAGCAGAGTGTTCAAGTTCAGTGGATTTCTAATGACTCCGTACCTGTAGTTTTTAAAGGTCACTCAAAGGGAGGATAATCATGAAGGAAATTTTTTCATTCTAGAACCAAATTACTGTTACATCTTAATGGCTGCACTTGCAAAATATTGAAAAATATGAAGTTATTAGCTGAAGTGAAGGCCCCAAGTAGGTTATATTTAATCACAAAATGTAGTTTCTACTAGTCCTTACCTGTAAGTAAATGTGCTTCAGAATAATACTTTATAATATGAAACAGTACCAAAACTAAATGTTTGCATTGATAAGACTAGAAAATACTGTTTGTGTCAACTGAGCAGTGGGAGAATGACAAATTTTTTGATCTTTTCTACAGAACAGAAAAGAGGCTTTATTTTTAAAATTGTAGAATTAGTGATCATGTTTGGTTTTTGTTGTTCTCTCACTCCCAAGTGATTTCATATGGAACAGATGATGTTTGCTGATGGAACAGATGAACTGCTTTTAATATATACCAAAAGGGATGCTGGCAGAGTAGGTCAAAAATAGTGTTGTGGTAGACATTTTTCTGTTGCCTCTGCTTTTTGTTCTCCCAAGGGAAAATGAAATAGAGACCAAAAAAGCCATTGTGAATGCAGAACAAAGCTATTACATGCAAACTGAAAGGAAGGTGTCACAGAGTAATCTTGCAGAAATAAAATACTGTATGCTTCTTTCACACTGTATTATAAAGAGTTATTTAAAAGTTAAAAAAACTGATATGGAACCATTATTTTGCAGGTACAAGGAAGCTGTGATAGCTTATGAACATGCAAAACAGTGGGATAGTGTAATTCGACTATATTTGGATCACCTTAATAATCCTGAAAAGGCTGTTAATATTGTGAGGGAAACACAGTCTCTTGAAGGAGCAAAGATGGTGGCCAGGTAACAATCATATGCAGGTTAAAAAAAAAGGTGAAAGAGGCCATACCTATGGGAAGTTTGTGAGGCTTGCTAAAATGTTAGACTATGGTTATTGGTACTTGGCTAGACTATATATTTCAGTGCATTGATTTGAGTTCTCTAAGATTTGGACAGCTAAACGGGTACTGGTTTTTTTTCTTAACTTTTCAATTAAAATTATATTAACCTGAAGCAATAAGTTTAAACAGTAATAAAAATTGCCATACGGTATTATTTATACTAAAGTAGTTTTAGTAACCTAGTTAAAACAATTAAGGTCTAAACAATCTAATAAAAATCAAGATACAAAATTAATTAGAAATGTATCATATTTGTATGCCACAAAATATACCATATTCCTAAAACATTTGGTGTGTTCATTACGCTAATTAGTACTAAGGTGTTAATTTGTTATTCTGATTAGATTCTTTCTGCAGCTTGGTGACTATGGTTCTGCCATCCAGTTCCTGGTCATGTCCAAGTGTAATAATGAAGCTTTCACATTAGCTCAACAGCACAACAAAATGGAGATATATGCTGATATCATCAGTGAGTGTTCTGGGTTCATATTTTGCTTGCATTATGTTTTGCTGTTCTTTTAATTGATTTGAACCAATTAGAAATCATAAGTCAAGGGGTGTGAAGATTTGTTTCCCAGTTTTTTCCGTTTCCAGTCATCATGGCCAGATTTGACAACCTGTGTATTTCAGTCTTAGAAACCAGAATTTGCTTTCAACTTAGGTACCTCCCTTGGTCTTCAGTCTGGGTTGTTTTCAAATCTTGCTTGTGCTACACCCTTTTTTTGTTTATCCATAGAGGTAAAACATTTGTCTTGACTATTTTTTTGTGTCCATTGAGGAATCCCTTTCTTTGACCTTGATACAAACCTGGACATTTTAGTGGTGCAGTTCTTGATTTTTGTCCCCTTTCCCTTTTCTCATGGTTCCAGCTCTTTTCCTATTTGTATATGTCACTTCTCTTTCCTTTTTTTCCTTTTAAGGCCCTTCATGCCCTCCTCTTGTCTAAATGACAGGCTGAGAAGCTGACTTTTATCTCAGGCCATCAAGTCAGTCAGTGTCCAACTTGTCAATTTTCACTAAATTTTATGGGTTTCATCTGTGTCAGGCACCATTCTTTGTGGAAACACTCCCACATATGTACCTACCAAATTATCTCATATTTTCAATTAATCTCTTCCTTTAAAAAATTAATTCTTATTACGAAGATTATAAAAACTTGACAGCAACCAGCTCGGCAGCTGCTTGTCAAGGTGGCCACTATTTTTCTGCTGTTCATATGCTTTTATCTTTCTCTCTCATCCAAAATAGGATGTCTCAAATTGTAACCTAGGTGGGTAGAAAAAGGGTTTAAAACTAAATTTGGGGTAGTGGCTGTCTTTGTTTTACATGCATACAGTATAATGGAGTCTTGGTTAGAAGACTTAGGTAGTAGTATTCCCTGCAACCATATGGTTACATTGGTCCTAAAAGTCTTGCTTTGTGCAATACAAGTATTCTTCCCTCTTCTTCAACTGTGAAAGCAATTCAGGTGATAATCTCGTAGTCACCTGCTCTGTTTTACTGTTGCCAAGGCATGATGGAAAAATTCATTATTAGATCATAGTTATGCCATTTTATTATGTCATTTTATTATAACTTTTTACTAGAGCATGTAGTGACAGGACAAGGGGGTATGGTTTTAAGCTGGAAGAGAATAGGTTTAGATTAGATATTAGGAAAAATTTCTTTACTTTGAGGGTGATGAGGCATTGGAACAGGCTGCCCAGAGAGGCTGTGGATGGCCTATCCCTGAAGTGTTCAAGACCAGGTTGGATGGGGTTCTGAGCAACCTGGTCTAATTTGAACCCCCTGCCCATTGCAGGGTGTTCAAACTAGATGATCTTTAAGATTCCTTTAAACCCAAATCATTCTATGACTCTATAAAAAACAGAAATCCCATCATGATGTAAAACCTGGGAAAACAATTATTTCACTGCATTATTAGCTCCTTATTTCTGACATTTAGTCTGATTAAATAGGAAGAAATGTATAGGACATAATTTGAGTCTGTCTGGCTTTGGTTTTCTTTGAATGTCACTAGGAAAAAAAAGTAGAATAGGAGTTTGTTCCTTCTCTAGGGCCTTTGTCTTACTTAATAAGAATACCCTGCTATTACTGTGATCTCTCTGTTGCAGGTTCTGAAAGTACTAGCAATGAAGATTATCAGAGCATCGCACTATATTTTGAAGCAGAAAAGAAACATTTTCAGGCGGGAAAATTTTTCTTGCTGTGTGGTCAATATGGACGGGTCAGTACTTAAAGAATAAAACAGTGGAAGTTAAATGTTCATAGAAACTGTTCAAAATACAATACTTCAAAATCAGAAAATTTCATAGTAAATTTTAAATGCCTTAACTGATGACATACTGAAATTTTTTAAAGTGTAAAATCCATAAGCAAACTATTTATATTTACAATTATCTAGATTGTATTCTATGAATTATACACTGCTATGCACATAACCTTTTCATAGCAGTAGAAGCTCCAGGTAGATCAGTGATATACTGTTGTCAGCATATCTCAAAATGATCCACAGCAGTAGAATTTATTTGCATTTTATTGCTTGGACCAGCAGAGACTTGGTTGCCAAGTAATTAATTCATTTAATACTATAGCATGCCTTAACTGAAAGCTTTTTTTTTAAAAAGAAAATATGTTAATTGAAGTATGTTGATTGACATACATCCTTTTCATCAGGTACAAATCAATGAACTGATGCTTATTAAACATTTGGCTTTTGCATATTGAATACATACCAAAAAAATATGATTGATTTTTGCAAATTACAGCCACTGTAGGTGACAACTCCTTCAACTGGGTGTAGGGGGGTCCAGTGCACATTAATCTTTAATTTCTTCTCACTACATTGCTGTGAACATGTTTCACAGTTGGTGAAGGTGTACACCAGAATTTGGCAAAGACTCAACTGTTTCTTGCAGGAGTATCTGTAAGAGCAGCTGCTACTTCTGTAGTGGAGATAGGCATTTAGTTTGCTACTTGTCTGTCAAAATGAAGAGATAAAAATTAGTGAAAAGCTAATTTCATGTGTCTCAGTTTTAACTTTCCTTCTGTATCATTTTAGGCATTAAGGCACTTTATGAAAAGTCCAAGCACAGAAGATAACTTGGCTATAGAAATGGCAATTGAAACAGTAAGCAACTTTGATAAAACAAAAATTCTTCATCTCTTCAAGAAGTTTACCTTCAGTATTGTGGCATTTGCCTAGCATCAGTGTGTGTATTTGGACAGAATGCAAACAGAAGGAAAACTGTATCAGTAAAGATGATATCTAAACATATCTAAAAATCCCAACATAACGCATTATAAAATAAATATGAACTACTGCATGTCAAAACTGATGAACCAAAGAATCATCTGGTTTGAACACACAGAACTAAAAAAATTAATGTTCTAAATCTATCTAGTTTCAGTGTCTTATGGAAAACCTCCTTATGAGTAAGTTATTTTTCCTTCTTCTATCATGATTTCTTCTGTCTTTATTTAACAGGTGGGACGGGCAAAAGATGAAACCCTAACAAATCAGCTGATTGACTATCTCATGGGAGAGAGTGATGGCATGCCCCAGGTATTGTATTTTTATCAGTGCTGTTGTGTCACGTTGCTCTGCTACAAGGTATTTTGACCTTACTTTGTCCTAAAATTTTTGGTAGACACAGACTGTGCTTTAGCTTTGTTTCATTAAGGAGCAAGACACGGATGATCACTTTGCAAGTCATTCACCTAGTAACTTCAGTTTCAGAAATAGAGAAAGGAAGTAACTATCAGTCATCTTTATGAAAACAGGTAGTGGGACAGAGGCAGTCCAAATTAATGCTCCTGCTGAGGGTAAGAGACAAAACTTAGCTGTTTGTTGTTCATGCTGGTTTGCCAGCTGGCTGTTGCCTTTCCTAGATGGACAGACAGCATGCATATGTCTGGAGACTAGCGACAGCACTGATCTCTTCCTGTGGTATGAGAATTGGTTGGACTGTTGCAGTGGAACAAAATAAGGTACTAAATAGGAGATGAAGGTCAAAAACCTGAAGTTGGCCAGGCTACATTAGTTCTTGTGTTCACACATAAGGCAGAAAAGGATGTTGGACACATTTTCAAAATTAGCAGCTTCCTGTTGATTTCTGTAGTGATTAATGACCATGTATTCACAAGCTTAGCCAAAAGCAATTCCAAAATAGTCTTCCTTTTTGGGTTTCTCATTATGTAGAAGTATTTAGTTTAAAGTTTGAATTGATTATTCACAGAGTCAGTTTCATCTCCAGATACAGGCTGTACTTCTGTAAACTAAAGCACAGAGCTTCTGCTCTAGGCTGAAGAGTAAAATTACATCTTTAATTTATTATAGAAAATTAGAAAAAACAAGAGGCATATTTGAAGATTTTTGGTGACAGACCTTCCTAAATTTTATTAATAATAGAATAAAGTACTGTACTGATTTTTATGTTTTTCCTCATTATTGTTACAGAAAATCTTCTCTGGACACTTAGAACCTTACATTCTTTTTCTTTTATACTATTTATGAGATGAGGTATGACATGCTCTGTGCTATGAGACTTTTAATTTCATGTGATCAATTAATAAAATTTAGGAAGAACCATTACCCTTTCTTCCAGGTTTCCTGCTCCTTTGTTAAAAGCAGTTAATTCACTGGGTAATAAAAGGCTTTTGACAGACTGGTAGATTGTTTCATCTTTTTCTCTTGTATATACAGATTTGGGAGTTAGAAGATACTTGTTGACAGATTTTTGTGTATTAGCTGACAGTGCCATAGCTTTGGTAATAAAAGAAGGGGATAATTCACAAGCTAAGCAGAACATAGATTAGGTCTATGCTGTATCTACAATACAAGAAATAGATTTTGACCTTCTTATATTAGCATGGTTGGTTTTTTCCAGTACAGATTAAAAATGACCACTGTAAAAATGTTAGACACCAGAAAATCAGCATTTGAGCTTAAGATAAACTCTTTTACAGTGTGACTGCTGAAAGGTTATCTGGTTTCTCTGAGTTTGAGCTGTAGAAAAAGTCTTCCCAGTCCATTTTTGGCTTTGATGATAATAGAACTTGTAGTACATTCAGACATATTTGAGCAGAGCTGGAATGTGAGCTAAGTGGTGTGGCACCCATGTGTTTCTACTGTGAAAGACAGATGTCAGGTGAGGATATTGCTGTCTACAGTCAATTGCTTAGTCAAGAAATTTAGTGTCTCATACAAACTCACGGTAAATATAGTCATGTGCAAAATTATGTATATGGAAGAATAAGTTATGCCTTACTGAGGGGAATAAGATTTGGTAACAATGGAGATGCCATGTTCTTGATGCAGTAAATTATTTGACCCCTAATGTTACAGCTCTGGTTTGTGATTCTATTGGGAAACTGCAAATTCTCCTTTCTCTCTGTATGGTGCCTAGAGATCAAGGGTTTGATATTTTAGACTTTTAGAGACACTGGGCAGTTGATGGCCAAGCAGACTTGGCTTTTATAAAATAAAATAAAACCAAAACAAACCTCTATCTCTTTATTATCTACCTCTTATTTTTACCTGTAATATGAAATATAAACATTAAAAAATTATGAGAGAAGCAAAACGTAGCAAAGCAGACAGAATTCAACTGCAAGAGCCCAAAGAGAATTAAGCTGTTGGAGACATTGGATGAAAAATCTATGCAGTATCAATGTAAGCAAGACTAATTTCATATTTATGCTGGAAGTTGGGTGGACAGAAACTGTAGCATCCAGTCTCTTCCCAAAACAACAGCCTTTTTATAGAAGTATATGGGAATGGGTAAGGGAAGTGAGCTACAGTGTGATCTTCATACTGAAAAGGTTCTAAAGATTTTAGAAAACACTTAGGAATTTTCTGCAGAATGCCATAAATGCCATATTTAGCATTGTTTTGAACTTCAATGCAGAGCATTCTTTTCCTTGTTTAAAAGCTCTTTCTTGTTCTTCTGAATGCTTTAATCCAATCTACCATAGTCTCTCTCAGTGAGTAACAAAATTTTACTTTATCAAATCGTAAATATTTATTGTAAAAATTACTTTAAAAACAATTAATCTTTATTATGCTATGGAGACTGGTTTTGAACTTATCAAGCAAGTGGAGTTCTTTTTAGACAATAGCAGCTTCTTTGTGGTGGCATTTTTGTAAAGCTGAAAGAGTGAACTTAAAAGTAGTCATGCAGCAGAAACTTGCTAATCATTTCAAGCATTGATCTTCAAACCAGCTCATCACTCACAGCAGACTAATTGCTTTAAATCTTCTACAGCCAAAGTTATGTGGCATTTTAATTATATATTGATAATAATCAATATTATTATGCTCACCACTATTTTGATATGTTATTATCTGACTACTTACAAACTATTTCTTAATACATTACTTTGCCAACTATTGTAATTGTTAACTTTAACATGTAAAGATTCGTAATTTGTCATGTGTCTTCTTTCAGAGAGTGTTAACTAGCAAGGTTCTGCTGTTTTCTGTGTGCATATTTTCTGAGTACATGTGTTCTAAAAAGGAAAATTAAATTACAATCACGGCTATCCAATATTAAGATCAGTTAGATTGCAATAATAATTTTTTCTAAAGACCTTAGGAAATGTATTGTCAGTAGAAAATTCTTTCCTGCATTTTTAGCTTTTAAACTTACTGATTTTAGATGTAAGAATATAAAAGTAAAACATTAGACTAATTTTCCATAAATACCTATTTTTTTCCTACATGTGGCTACCATGTAAGTAATTTAAATATATTATTTAAGTAAAATATAATTAGGGACATGGCAAATACCATGTAAGGCCGCCTGTCCGTGTTGGGACAGAATCCTCTCCTGCTACAACAGGAGAAAAAGCAGAAGCAGCCTGGATGGGAAAGTAGTGCAGCCTTCTGCTGTCATCAGTGGAATGGCCATCTGTGGTCATTAGGTAGTGTCAGAAGTTGAGAAGAGTTACATCATAAATAATTTTTGGTTTACCCCACTCAGGGAATAGCAATTGTCCTTTTTAAGGCAGTTTACAGTGGATAAATAATATCTGCTAATGTAAGTAGTTGTGGTTACATTATTATCCAGATAACTATTTCCTTTATTACCTCTTTTGAGGATTTTTTTAAAAATCCTTATGAAAGACCCAATTCTCCTTTCTCTTGTTAATTTTTTTTTAACTAGAAATTTGAGTAGACATTACAAAAAGAGAACTCATGTTTGTTTTCTACAATACTGCCACCTTTTTAGTTTTGTTTTAAAATTATTTCACTAATTTACTTATTATTGGATTGACAGTTTTTGGGCAAACCCTTTGCTTCACTTGCCATTCTTGAATCATATAATCCATAAAAATACATGGTATAGCAAATTATAAATTTTATGCATTTTGTTAGCTGATTCTTCCCTGGTTTTCATTTTTTAACTGTCTTTGATATTTACTATCTGGTCCCAGAGCAATAGACTCTTTAATGGCTAGACTTTGTCATCCTTATCCACACTAAGCTGTGTCTGCATCTAGATCCATAAGGCAGTTTAAACATTTCTAGCAAGATTTCTCTTTCTAAAAGGAGTATTTGGTTCTTTTCTGACACCATAACTGCCCATACATCTGAAGCTGTTAGGTTTCCACCTGTAAAACTCTCCATGTGCCTGATGGTCTGTGGCTTTCTGCATCCATATGGACAGGGCTTGGCAGTGACCTGCCAGGACTCCCTGAGGGTCCTCAGCGTGGGTGTTTGTGAGTGTAGTGACAGCCAAGCCTTGCAGGTGAATGTGGCAAAGCTGAACCATGTTGATACAAAGAACCCCTCACAAAACAAGCCAACTTGTCTGCTTTCTTTAGAGAATTGTGGGATGAGCAAGTAAAGAAAGCAGTACAGCAGTATATATTAATTGCTTTTGTATGATTTCATTAAGGATGCCAAGTACCTGTTCCGTTTATACATGGCACTGAAGCAGTACCGAGAAGCTGCCAGAACTGCTATAATAATTGCCAGGGAGGAACAGTGTTCAGGTAAGTCGGTTTTCCCTGATGTGACAGCATCTCTGATGCTGCCTCCTCAGACACCCTGCTCAGAGTACTGTTATTTATGTAGGATTATAGTTAGAGAAGACATGTATCGGTACTTTGAATTATATTCAATTTTAATTTTTAATTGAAAGTAGCCTTTGTGAAAACATTGGGACTTATACCTGTATATTAAATACTGGGGAAAAAAAGAAATTTGTGGAAAATATCTGTATTCTTTATTACGTTCGAGTAAAGGTAGTGATTAAGACAACCTGTGACTTTAATTTTCTGTGTATCCCAGATCATAGAATTGCAATTTCTACATGTGGTTTCTGACTTAGATACTGATCCTTTAGTCTTTGCACATGACTTTTTTCACTAGATGTGCACAGGAGAAGATTTCTGTTGAAGGACCAGACACGTGCTTACATAAGCCTCATTTTCCCCTGTGATGGGTAGCTGAAGTTAGAAATAGAGAAAAATAATAAGAGACAGGGCTAAAAGCAAAATAGCTATCATCTCCATTATTCACTCTCCTCTGTAGCCCAGCAACAACCCTACCATAACACTGCTTGCTTTTCATTTCAATTATGTAAAAGAAAAAATCTATAAAGGAAAAATAGCAGCCTTGGGAACAGCCCAGGCAAATTAACATTTATGGGCTGCTCTGCAGCATTGGGCTAAGGAGTGGAAAAACCTCTCTGAAATCCTTGGCAAGCAAATCTCCCAATCCATCATAGTAGTGAATAATGCATTTGTGCTAATTACAGAAGCAGGAAATGAAACGGCTCAAGGGTTTAAATATTTACTAGCTTCTCTGAATCTGAAAACTTGTATCTAAAAGGCAATATCCCACAGTGTATTTCTTATTCCCTAATAGTACAGATGTGTTCTGCAACTGTGTAATAAGAAGCACAATATTTGTCTCATTAAAATCGCCAATCTTGCAGTAACTGTTTCTTCTGGTGAGGCACAGTTTTAGATCATCCCCCTCTTCAGCAGATCTCAGTGAGTTTGATTCTGAAGTTTGCACCAAATGTAGTTTGTTCTTTCCTTAAAACTCCACGTAACAATAATATTTAAGTCATATTGTTTGGTATTTTAGTTTGGGTATGCCATTTCATGTGCAATTTTCCTTGGTTTTATGGGATTAGCTCAGTTGGTTAGAGCATGGTGCTAATAGCACCAAGGTTGTGGGTTTGATCCCCATTTGGGCCATTTACTTAAGAGCTGGACTCGATCCTTGTGGGTCCCTTCCAACTCAGAATCTTCTCTGAAACCTGAAATCACATGATTGTAGGACTCATCATATTATTCTGAGAGCAAGTAACACAGCATGAAAAAATAATGTTGTTTTCCAGCAACTAATTCTGGAGTGATATTTAGCTGCCTCACACAAATTCCACAATTTGATTCAGTTGTTCTATTTGATTCAATTGCTCTATAGAGTAAAAACATTTGGTGATAAAGAAATATAGGGAGAAAAGGAAGAAGTTTGCTGAAATAACTGAATCTGAAATTTCCTTTAAATGCTTCCAGCTGCAAAGAGTATGTCTTCCTCAGACTCTAATAATGAAAAAAATCCCAAAATAACTGACCAACCAACAAACCCCCAAAACAAAACAAGAACAAACAAATAAGAATAGTCTAACCATACTAAACACTAGTTTTTTTCAGCTATGTCGATCATTTAATGGAATCCTGTGGTTTCTGAACGATCTTTGATAATAACCTTGCAGCAGTATAACCTAGGGAATTCAAACTTTAATCATCTCTCAACAGGTTTGGAGTTTGTTTGGTCGCAGAGGCAGGGAGTTGCCAAAGCAAATGGTCATGTAAAAGTATGTTAAACTAACATTTAGGCAACAGCTTTTGAATATCTGTCATTGAAGAACAAAAAGAAATAACATCTGTAACTGTTCTAAAAATACCTTTTCTCCCCTTTAATGTGGAAACAATGTACTGGAGACAGCATCTTCCACTTTTAAAGTTCATTGTATTCAACTGTCATCTACATATGTATTTTGCTACTGTTTAGATTACTTCAAGTGTATTTTTTTTTTACCTAACTCCCTGGCTGATATTGTTTAGGATACTGTGAAAAGCAGCTGCCTATGGCTTTCCAAAGAAATTGCCATGCAACAGTTTTACCCTAAGAATCAACATAACTTCCTGTTAAGCTTCCCTTTATGTCAGAAGTAAATAAATTGTTATGAAATATTAAATTTACTGTTCATTGTTGTTTTTTTCTTAAGGAAACTACCGAAATGCACGTGATGTTCTTTTCAGTATGTATTCGGAGTTAAAAACCCAGAAGATTAAAATTTCTTCTGAGATGGCCACAAACCTTATGATTCTACACAGCTATATTTTAGTAAAGGTAAAGAATTGAGAAATTGAATTTATGCATAAGTTGCACAGTCTGTGATTTATTAAACTGTACATGTGGATGCTCTGTATCCATACAGAGCATATAGATTGTATCACAGAATCCAAGTGCATGCTAACTGCAAGCTTCAGGAGGATAATCCGTGGTTGTTTCTGCCTCTTTGATTAGCATATTTTTTTTTAAACACTGAATAATTCAAAATTACACATGGCTTCCTGTATTTCTTTTGCATTCATAATTTAAAATACTATGCTACTAGTACAACTATTTGCTATTACTGTTGTTGTTATTATCCATCAGTAGATCACTGCTTTTTTGTAAATTAAATTAAGCAGGGGGCTCAAATGATTTCTAGTAGTTAACCCATGGATGCCCATCAAGATATCCATTCAGCCTGCAGCCAGCTTCTGGCCTCCGTCTCTACCAGCAGTGGGGCGAGAGCCTGCAAATAGCAGGCTGAAGGCCAGAAAGACTGTTCTGGGAAAGAGCCACTATGGAGTCTCTAGTGCAGCTCTGCTCAGTTTCATGGAAGAGCTGTGGATGCACAGCTCCCAGCAGGATGAATGCCAAGACCAGGCTGCAGGGAATTACTCTCTAATGGCTGCAGTAAATTTGGTATGTTTGTTATGTTCCAGATTCATGTGAAACGCGGTGATCACATGAAGGGAGCACGTATGCTTATACGTGTCGCCAACAACATCAGCAAGTTCCCGTCACGTAAGTGCTGACAGCGTAGGGGAGCATGGCTGTGCTCCATGGGGCAGTTCATTCATCAGCATTCTGTTACAAGGCTCATACTCCTCCTGTGATGCTGTTGGCACACAGCAGAGTATAACTACACAGTGTGCTCTGCCACCGCCCACAGGAGAGCTCTTTGATATACAGCCTCCAGGATGGGATCATCATCAGCAGGTTAATCTGTCCTCACCCACTGTAACTGCACTGCTGAGCTGCCTGAACCAAACATAAAGTCTCAGGATTGTATGTAATGAACTGATTGGTTCTGGGACTTCATGACAAAATTTTAATTGATCTTCTTTTGAGAATAGTTCTTGGGTACATGAAAAATGTAGACTAAAATGTAGGCTTTAAACAGGGCAGACGAGTTTTGGGAGAAATGGTTATAATCTGAACATTCCTGCTGCCATGGTGAGCTTCAGGAGTGCAGGGCAGTGAGAGGTGAAACCGTGGTTTTCTTGTGTATGGTTACAGGAATGCCCCAAATTCTGCAACTGTTACCATGAGGAAGAAGAAAAATACTGTATTTTTTCATCAGTACCTTTTTAGCCATATTAGCTCAAAGGTTTTCAACATTAATATTGGTAAACAAATATTTGACATCGTTTTTCCATTCTATTACAGACATTGTGCCAATTTTGACTTCAGCTGTAATTGAGTGTCACAGAGCAGGATTGAAAAACTCAGCCTTCAGTTTTGCTGCTATGTTGATGAGACCCGAGTACAGGAATAAAATAGATCCTAAATACAAAAAAAAAATTGAAACAATGGTCAGGTGAGTGGTGTTAATCAAATGGACACGACATGATACCAAGGCTTTATTTATAATGCTCTTTTTGCTCATAAAACCTTTATCCTCTCTTCATATTCTTTTGCTGTCTCAGATTTGGAAGGCTAAGAATCATTTCCCACCCTTCTCCGAAAATTAAAGAATCTTCTATTCCCTTGGATGTGATAAACCTTAAATGCAGCGTGAATGTAAAATGCTTCCTCACGAGCAGTAACTTCTTCTGTCTTGTCCACACAGATGCCAGTGCAGCCTTACAGGTTTAGTTGGTCTCTAGTTGAGAAGGTACAGCCAAACAATTAGCTACTACAGGATCAGCATTATGTGTGTCATGATTTAGACTACTGACTAAATGGCTAAGATAAAAAAGAATGGAAGGGCAAATAAAATATATGAATTCTTGACATCTTCTTCCTTATCTGAAGTTTTGATAGATGCTAGCCAATTTTTCTGCCAGAAGAGGAAGCATAGGTAATTGTATAAGAGCAGGACAAGCATATGTAATGCTTTTCTCATTTATTCTACCAGCCTCTAACCGTTCTGAGACTCAGGGACTTGCTGAGCTCGTATGGGTGGTTTAGGTATTTATTCATTAAGTCTCTAAACTCTCCATGGACTTGTCCAATGTCTCTGCTTGAAGCCAAGTAAATTTGTAGCAACAGGTGACTCGTATGACAGGAAGTTCCATTGTGTCAAGACTAGTCCCGAGCTGGTGTAAAGTGGTGCCTCGTAGTTTTCCTCGTAGTTGGAAGAGACATTAAGGTCACCTAAGAAATCTGAAAATAGTTCTCTCTCCTGCCCATTCCCCCTTAACACAGGTGCCATGATGTCTGGAGCAGGCCCATCACTTTGACAGATGCTTGGACAAACAAAGGCAATTACAAGCTTTATAGTCCCACCACAAAGCCAGAGTTTTTTCTGGTTACTCCAGTTCTTTGTGGTCCTGCCACAGAAGAACTCTTGAAATAGAGAAACCATATGTATAGACCTCGATTTTTTGAAAGCTTTCAAAGTTTTAAGAGCTGTTACAGCTTTTAAAAGGTGATATTGTTTCTAATTAAATGGAAAATGGAAATGACCTATTTCCAAGTTTACATAATTGTGATGAAACTTGGGTGATAGTTAAAAGGAATGAGTGGATAGAATATAAAATAGCAGCTGGAAGCTGTGCAACTAACTCAAAGGAAAAGCACTTGCTTAATATCAGTGGCATTGTAAAACAGCTTTGTTCAAGTTCAGACAGCTTAAGGGTTTTATTCACACTTGTGTCTCTTAGACACCGAGACACAACTGAGACAGAAGAGCCAACAACAGCCTGTCCCTACTGTGCGTTCCAGCTCCCAGAGTGCGAACTTTTGTGTCCCAGCTGTAAAAACAACCTCCCGTACTGCATTGCAACCGTGAGTGTCTGCCATGCTTTCTGCACTGTGACAGGCAAAGCCTGTCTTCCCGTCTGCAAATAAGTTTATCTGAATACCTTTGGTTTGCTACTAGATCCAAGCTAGGTGTTTTTATGGTTTGTGCCTTTTTCTAATGTTACTAAATAAGTAAAAAACGTTCTTGTTGTCTTTGACACTTTGTCATAGAGTGTCCTGAGTTGCCACCTACAAGTAGCAGAACTTAAGGGTGACAGTAAAATCAGGAAGTCATTTTGGAACACTTCAGGTTCTTGAGAAGGCAGGTGGAGTACCAGGAATCCCCAGCACACATGCAGTTGGTGCACTTAGGAGAACAGACAGGACTGTGCTGCAGGCAACCTTCCCAGTTCAGCCCTCTGCTCAGAGGCTTTAACAGCTTACAGAAGCACCCCTTTCCTTTTCCATGTGCAGGAGCTTGTGGAGGGCACAGCTCTCCTCCCCTAAATTCCAGGCTGCCAAGACTTCAAATGAAAAAAAAAAATCATTAAAAATCCCAAACCAAACAACACAACAAATCACAAATTACCCATAATCCAAAAACCAAAAACCAAAAAAAAAACCCCAATGAAACTTCTAAAGTCTGTTTTGGGAAATGCCCAGAATGTAACAGCCAGAATGTAACAGAATTTTTAAGGATGTCCAAGGTTAAGTAATGGTTCAGCCAGTGACCTCAGCAGTTCTTAAATTGCTGATAAATAAGGAGTTTGTTTCAGGATACTTTGGAGTGTACTGAAAAGGTAGGGAGGGATACATTCCCAGGCAAAGTTACTGTATAGCTACTGGATAACACTTTATTTTTATTAGGTTCAAGTGAATTGTCATACTAGAATGGAACAAAAGAGAACTTATTTGAACAGGAATCAAGTGTTAGAGTTAACATTCTTTATTAAAACTAAAGAATTAAGTCTTACAAAAAAAAATTTATATCAATTATGTGATGTTTGGCTTTTTTTACTCTTGGTTTAGGAGAATAAGATGATGGGTATACTTTAGCAGTATTATCTTAAGGAAAAAACAAAGGATTTTAAATATTACTTTATGATCTAAACATAATGTACATGTTAATATATGTCCATCTTGGCTATATTTCATTTGCATCACAGGTATTTGTAACATCATTAAGAATGTGGCATTTTCAAATATCTAATGAGAGTCAGTACCGAGCACTCTGCTGTTGCAAATCTTATTACAGCACAAATCTCGATGTAGTTCAAGTTGCTGCTGTGTTTTTATAGTATTGAAAAGGTAGATACGAATTCTTTCTATCAAAAGCAAATTAGTAAACTGTACCAAAAAAGAGAAAAATATTTCTGTGTAAAGAGGCAAATACCAGGCAGGCACTATGCTCACAAACTTGACAGTGTTGAATGGGCTCATGTGCCGTGGCTTTGGGGACATTTTTTGGTATGTCATACACAACATCAATAATCCCAGCAGATTTAGGTACAGCTCTGGATAGAGATGTACAGATAGCATTCTAGAATTACCAAACTAAAACAATTTTAAAAGTTGTATTTCAATACATTGTTAGATTTCTTTTTCTAAGAGGAAGACAAATGATAGTGAAAACACTGCATCTCTTTGAGAGCTCCTTTTCTAGTTACAGAATTTACACAGTAATCAGACTACAGTTAACACTATTATGGTTTGGGGTTTTTAATTCAAGATCTTAGAACTCAGCTGCTGAGATTTTTTTCACCATAACAGGTACAAAAGTAGATGCCCACTGTACCAGGGCAGAACTTGTCCCTTAATTACTTGTGGTTTTTGTGTGCAGGGTCGACATATGGTACGTGATGACTGGACAGTTTGCCCACACTGTGACTTTCCTGCCCTCTATTCAGAATTCAAAAAGTAAGTTTGGGGTTTTTTTCTATTGCAGAATTCCAGTGTTTGTTCATATTTTAGCAGCAAACGGTTTCATTTGGTACTAAAAACATGTAACAGCTGGGGTGAGTGGAAGAGGAATCCCCCTTACTGGGTAGTTGCACCTGCCATACTCACAGGACATTGCTTCAAAGTGGACCTAGAGCTACGATAAAGAATTGGGCCCATGACACAGGGCTCCAACAGGGCTTCATTCAGTAGTGAAGATGGAGGGGGAGCTTGTGTAAGTTCTCAGCTCCTTCCAGGAAGAAGGCCTGATATGGGGGCAGGGCAGGAAACAGGCACAGCAGCAGTCACCAAAACAAACAAAATACACACAGAATTGGGTATTAATCATGTGTGAGAATGGGATTGGATAGCTCCATTCCAGTGTCAGGAACTGTGAAGCTGCTGAAACTTCATATTTTAGCCCAAGCTCCTTTGTATATGTTTTAATTGCCAAATTCTGCTCACTCACTGCAACTAGCCTTCCTGGTGTGGTGTTAGTTAAAAACCAAAACAACCTTTGCTCCATGTAGATAGAAGCAGCTGTTGCTCTGTCCTGCATGTTACATAGCACAGGTCAGAACTCTGTTCTAGGCTTTCTGCCTTGGGCCCAGCTTCCTTTCAAAAATGTTATAATTAGCATTTGACCAGTCACCCCTTCCTTTAAAACAGCATGTTACAGACTGAAAACGTGTGTCCCATGTGTTCTGAAAGGATTAACATTGTTGATCTTAAGAAAATAAATGATTGCACGGCGTACCTCAAACCAGAAGAAGGGGACCAATAAATTCAGGTATGTGCTAGTCTTATAGCTTTTACTGAACAGGGCTCATTCTAGAGGACACAGGGAGTTTCTCCCAGCAAGGAATTGTGTTCAAGAATCTTAACTTACAGCCCCAGATAACTGAGGCCCAGCTCTATTTCCTATATTTGCCCTCAAGCATGTAAACACCAGTAGGCTTTGCTACTGCAACTGACCTGGTTGTTAATTTGGGCTTTAACTCCGTTTACTTCTATGAGTACATTAACATCTGCAAGATGTTCTGGTTTGGAACACCAGCTGTGCTTTAGTAGCACAGAGAACAGTTTGAAGATCTCAACATTATCTAGCCTCCTACAGATCCTCCAACAAGGGTTTAAGTGCAGGGAGAGAAAGAGAGGTGCTAAGTGGAAGGAGCAGATCTAAAATGCTGATCTTGTATATTTAACAGAATATATCCCAGGATAACAGCAACAAGTATTGGCTTGAAATACTCATATTTCAAAGAATGAGAGCACTTCTCTGTCTATACCACACACTTAGATCCAAGACTTTGGTTTTCTTAAAGAAATGGTTAACTGAAAATGAGTTAACGAAGTTCCTTGTTAATTTTGACACTTGAACGCAGATTTACTACTGCAACCACTTTACGTAAAAACTCAGCAATAGGTCAGAGTAATGCACTTGTGCGAAGTTATATATACCACAATAAACTTCTTTTTGGGAGCTTTTAGTTGGTTTGGGTTTTTCCCTGATCTGAGAAAAGACATCTGCCATCACAATGTCTGTATCTCAAGATATGACTAACAACCTCTGTTTATTTTCAGAACTGCTTGTCTTGGCTGGCAAACAGCAACAAGGAAAGCTCTATCACAAGTTTTCTCCACAATGGTGTAATAACAACCATGCCACTTCTATTTTGTGATATCTGTAAATATTTAGCTTTTTATAAATTTTGTACTTTGTTTTATTGTAGTAATAAAACTGATTGATAATTCTTACCAAGCAGAATTTGCATTTTATCTACACCAAAGACAAGCCATGGGGCAATCTTTGTTATGTGAGCAGCAAAAAGGAAAAACTAACTCCCTACTATTATCTTTTTCAGTATTACTTATGAATTGTTATGAGTAGTTTCTATTAAACATTTCTTACTCTTTAAATATTCCTTTCTCGTTTTGATTAAAGATACAACTCAAGTTTTGGAACTAAATCCCTCACTCATTTCTGTGTCTCTAACTGAACAAAAGGGAAGTTTTAGGAAAAGAGGAACACCACATCTTATACGTGAAGGAAAGACAAAACCTTGGAAAAAGAGAGACAGAACACTCCATGAACTTAACCAAAGCTTTAAAAGAGTCCTGTGAAACATTTTATTGTAATTTTATGTACTGCGTAATTTCTGTAATGTACAAATAGGCAATTTATGTTTGGAGGTTTTTGCATCATATACTATTTACAAGACTTCACCACGTAATGCCAGGGGATTTATTACAAAAAAAAAAAGTAGTGAAGTCCTAGGAAGACTCAGCATAAATGCCAGGTAACTAAGCATCACGTTTTCAGCAGGTTCATGCACCTGGTGTTGGTTGCGCAGGGATATTTATAGTTTGTAACAACTACCACGTTAAGAGTAAGTACAGCAGGGCATCACATGAGAGTACAGGAGCTAAGCACCTCTATAAGAGGAGCATTTTCAATGCCCTGGTTCTACTTTCCCAGCTGCAGCACTGGATCTGTTTCATGTTCCTGCCAGAAGTTAGATAAACAAAGCTGTGTCCAAAGTAAGATTTTACTCCAAATGTCTTGTTTTCTCTTTTCTTTTCCCTTCTTTTTTTGTTGTTTCTTCGTTTTTGTCTCTTTTTGGCAGCCTGGAAGACTTCGCCTTTTTTTGCTACAAACAGAATATACAAACAATTTAAAATCCAGCTGCAACCTGACAATACCATAAGTCAAAATGCAATCAGTGCTAAAGAAAGTCTCCTCTTTCTGTCCCCTTTCAGGTGTGAGGTTTTTAAATGCCATGGAGAGCACAGACTCTGCCTTAAGGGCTGACCACAGTTTCCCATTTGGCGATAGATACAAAGGGTATTACTAGGATTGTCATCTCTGATAACCACACACAAAGGCCTGGGGCTGCTCCTTGCCAGGGGCACCATCCTCAGCAACACCTAAAATATTACTAAGTTTGGAATCGAATGCAGCAATCATGAGTTTACAGTGATGTCTCACCTTGGTCCAACATTCAAGCAGAAGACAATGGATGGAAATAACAGACTATTTCACACTACCACCAGTTAAAAATTTAGAAGTTGGGAGATGATATATCTATTATATTTTTTTATTTAATTCGTTTAGATGGTGTTACAACTCCCAGAAAGGTAACTAAAAACAAACAAAAAAAACAGTGTGGTGGTTTAATACTGAGGAAACTAAATTACCTTAATCATTGCATCACTTTCAACAGTATCTTGCTCATCCTCATCAGACTGGGTCTCTTCCACATTTAAGTCTTCACTCAGTTCCAATGTCCCTGCAGATCCCGACTGCCTTTTAGATGCCTTGAAAGAACTAAGTGAATATGGAGTCAGATGTGCCTCTTTGTTGTAGGCTCGTGTGAAAGCTGCTTTGACCTGTCAGGTTGAAAGGAAGGAAACTGAGCATCAGCTTAGGAACTTTAGATTGTTAGCTAACCAGCTCTTAGCTAGAGATTCCACATCACCTTTCCCTTGGAAAGATGTGACCAAAGATACGTAGAAAAGGACACTGTCTCAAAAGAACACAGAAAGCATCTAAGAGCATGTATCAGATAGAGTATGCATCTTCAGATGCTTCTGGCTTAGGCCTACAGTGTAATTGCAGCACTGTTGTTCTGCTGCCACCTAATCCAAGTCACACTAGAGCCACCTTCAGCAGCACTGAACGCCTGCCAGACTACACAGCATATTCAGACTGGGGGTAAACACCTCAAAGTAGTGTAGGGTTAGTTACTAGTACATTCTCCTCTTTCCCTGAGCATCTTATCTGGGATGAAGGAGATCATGGTTGAGATCTCATGCCTGCCTAGTTTGTAACAGGGACTTGAGTTTAAGCTCACCTTTTACCAGGTGAAGGTCCCAACCACTGCAGTGGACTAGCTGGACACTGGAGGAACAGCACACAAAGCACCCCAGGTCTGGCAGTTCTGTTTAACTGGACTGTGAAAGATGGAACCTGCAAGGCAGCCTCTTAATCCAGTGCCCACAGCGTAACACAGGCAGCTGTGTGTCCCCCCTCCTTTGTGTGATGGTAAGAAAGATAGGGCTCTGCCTGAAGGTCGTGCAGCTCATGCAGCTCACAGCCAGGAACTTGATGGTAGAAAGGTACCGGCTTTCCCTGTCCTGTGTTCCACTTTATACCCCAGACACAAATGACTCCCAGTAATCCTGTACACTAGGAACAAAAGGTGTAAGACTCCTGAATGAAGCACAGCCTGACTCTTGTTTAGGACTTACCCCTAAACCTTTAGTAGTATGTTTGACAGCTGGTTTACAAAGACTACTATCAATCAAAGTTAATAAGCAGCTGCACCAACTTCAGTCTTCCAGCAGCACATCCATACCACAGCTACTATTCTAGGATTTCTTATTTAAAGATAAGGAAGAAAAGGAAAAAATTCACTGGTGAATTTTACCTTGGAATCCAGCTTTGAAAAAGAACTGGGTTTGCCTCCCCACGTGCTTATTTCCATGATATTTTCAATATCTTCTTTCATCAAGCAGTAAGAGTCCATAAATGCTATAGCTTCTTGGACACCATCTGCTCCTAAGTCTTTCAAGGGCTTGACAAGTGCATCGCGCAAATACGACAAATACTCCATATTTACTGTCCTCTTGCATGCCTGGGTTCTTTGTCAAATTGAAAGTAAAGTACTGAGTAAGTAAATCTGTACAACCACCACCACTGACTTCTAAAGACCAAGCAACAAGGAGGCCCTCAGCAAATGGACAATCAGCTGCCTGAAGAGCCAACGGCAAGTTGTACTGTGCCATTCCTTTTGCCACACCTGCAGCAGGGGTAACTGATGCAAGGGATTTGAACACAGTCAGTCTGCAGAAACATATCCCTTACTGAGAAACAACTTCAGGGAGGAAAAAAAAAAAAAGACTAAGTACTGCTGACTATATCAAAAGTGTTTTTAGTTTGACTGCTGTCCAGATTAAGCACTAAGAAAAGTGTCACCAAGAATATACAAGCATATTGAGAGCATATATGAATGTGTCACTTATTTGTACCAAGCACAGCAAGGAATTAATGGTAGGTAATGAACTGCACAAGAACAAACTGTATCACTATAAACAGAATGCCAGTAGAAGAATGTCAGTACTACCTGAGACTCATGTGCATTGCCAGTTCTTGAATGATACGATCATGTTTGCCTGCGGATGAAAATTTCCCCAGCCAGCTGGGAAAGACAGGAAACTGGGACATGTAACCTCTCATCAGCTCCCCTGGGAGAACGCTTGCATAAATAGCCTGAAAAAGTAACACACATGCCAAACTCAAATCACACTGAATTAATCTCACTGAAACCATAACACACTACCCTACTGGTCTGCATGGAAAGAGCAGTCAGTAAGTTCAACAGTGGAAACCGCTCATTTTAAGAGAACTATCTCTTGGTTGCTTGTTTCTGTTCAATCCCTCTTGGGTTACAGCTTCATCTCTTGTTCCACCCTGTTTGTTACCATGTTCTAAAACACCTGTGAAATTATCTGGGGTTTGAAAACCATAAAAAAAGCCCTGTTTGGTTTCTCATGTTTCTCAGTTTAGAGTGTGGTCAAACAGCTGCCTTCACACAAGCAAGTGCTGTGATGTCCAACAGACGGATAGAGTGAAGGAGACATTTCCAAAGAACACTGCAAATATACATTAACTCAGCTACATCACTCAGCAACTCATCTCTCTGGACCAGCACAAAGCAGGGGGTGAACTGGACAACCTCCAGAGGTGCCTTCCAACTTCACCTACAATGCATTATGATGCATTTTCTGATGCCAGCCATAATCCTTTAAGCACAAGTCTTGTCAGTGTTTCAGTGGTCATTAAAAGAAATACAGTGACAAAGCTTCAGTCCTCTGTGCTTTGGGAGAAATCCTGCCCTGGTGAGAGGAAGTACAGGGTAACTGCACATCAGAAGTGATACACACACCATGTGCTTCTGTGCTTCCATAACAGAGTCAAGCTTTTCAAAGTTTTAGAAGACTTCATTTCATGTTGCAGCATGGGCTCAACAATATGGACATGGGAAACTCCTCACCAGCAGAACAGAGAATATTACATGAAGTATGAACTATACAAGTCATAAAATTATACTGAAATGCCGATTTCCACAGATCAGTCTTTAACACTGGATGCCCCTTAAAGCACATAAAATGAGCGTTATGTGCTCACCTGTGTTGGAAGAAGATTCCAGTTCTGCTTGCTACGAATCTGTTTGTCCACTATATCACCATCACATATACTATCAGCTGCTTTACTCAAAAGCACCAAGTGCTTTTTCAGATTTCCTCTGGAAAAAAATGAAGTTGACTGTATTACAAAGCAAAAATATCCAGGTAGATTTTAGTCTACTTTAACTCCCTGACACAAAAGCCTATGTTAGTTTAGGGTATGGAGTAACTCACCCAGCAGCAGCTGGTTTCACATGTACATAGTTCTCCTGCACAAAAAGAGGTGCTAGGGAATAATCATGGAAGAAAAGATCTGATTTGTCTATGAGAGACATACGAGAAGCTTCCTCTCCAGTAGCAAAAACCTTCCGGACAACATCAAAAGGGCCCTAAATAAATGATATTTCAATAAGTCAGTGGGTAGCAGGTCAACACAAACAGTAAGACAGCACGATATCAACAAAATTAGTATCCAGGAATATCCTGACTCATCAGTACAAGTTCCACGTTCAGTATTTCCTCTCCAGAACTTCACCAGTTTTAAGAACTGTGTTTCTCTTTCAATATTAAGAGAATTATCTCCTAAACAGAGAACTCAGGATGAGAAATATAAGCTTCATAATTGCATCTTACGTAATAGAGCAGTGCATCAAAATATATACTCAGTCTTAGATTTACTACTCTTAGTGGGAAATGTGATAGCTCCCTGAATCTAGGCTTTAGTTCAGAAGATGCTGATAAAGCCTAGTGATTATATCAGAATATGATAGTAAAAGCCAGTATTTGACACCAATTTGATATCCTTATATCAAATATAAAAGACAGTATTTGACACTTACCAATTTGATATCCTTTTTGGCTCTGCTGGCATCTGTCTTAGCCTCATCATAAGTCAATGATTTATCTTTTGCACACCACATATTAAGGTTATGTAAAACCTAGAAAACAAAATTTACCATTTGGTAGCATAGTAGGATTTCAATGAAGACTCAAGCAGAAGCAGCATGATCTTTATACAAAGAAATACTGTTCAAATACTACTTTGAAGTCAATGTACACAACGTGCTATCTGAACGGTCACTGATGATGAACTGGCACTGACCTGTCTGATGTCCTGATTTGCTGCCAGGATTATCTCTTGCATTGCAGGTGGGGGAATTTTTAAACCTTCTTTAAATGCAATAGACATCATGGCACCCTGTAATACACAATTGAGAAACTGTCACTAATGAATTCCCATGAATTCTTTCCCCTGCAGAACACAATGACACATCTACGAAAGAGCACTACATATTTTTCTATTTTTTTAAAGCACATGTAGTTCAAATTCTCTTCCATAAACATAAGCAATGCTTGACATTGATGTAAAAAAGTGCATGATCTTTTAAAAAAAAACCAGCTTGTATATATTTTTAAGATAGACATCTAAAATCTGAAAGATTTTGGGATACTTCATTCTTTGAGAAGAAAAACTCAGACAACCCATTTTGAAAAGCAGAGTTACTCACTAAGATGATCAGTTAAGTGGTGTATCCAATTCTGTATAAAATTCTCCCACGTGAAGGCAGAAGTTACTGATGGTAATTCAGTGCAGCCCTTACAGCCTTCTTACCTTAATCTGTTCTAGACGAGGTCTCTGAAAACGAAGATCCAAACAGTAGTGGACCAAGGAACGGATTTTAGGATGGTTGCGATCATTGCACATACAAATGATGGGTATCTTTGTGTGTCGAATCAAACCAATCAACTCCTGCAATTTAAACATGTTACAATTACATCACATAACCTGGATAAGAAGAATGATTAAAATGTCATACCAAACATCATTAGTCCCTGCCTTAAATCAGTTCCTTGACAGGTGTAAGTCTATAAAACTCCTCCTACTGTAATCACATTTCTAACACAGTGCAAACCTAGCCCCATCACCCACTTTTTTCACTTCTTGTTCTATTCAGCTGCAATAAATCTGCTGCCTACCCACTTCCACTGTCTACTTCCAGCAATCGTGTTTGGACCATTCGTCAAGAAGCAATGAGGATCAGTAGCCCAGAGTAGAGCAGTCCACTTGCAGAACTAGATTCATTTCTCCAAAAGCCAGTTTGACCTGGTTTATGCCCAGAGGGAACACACTGCACCCTGCCACGAACAATGAAGTAGTAAAAAGATCAGCTCTTCCCCATTCAAAAAGCTCAGCCCTGAGGTTTTGGCATTATTAGGCTTGCCAGAACAAACTTTTACAGCTCTAATGAAGGTGAAATTCAGTCGTTTCATATTCCTGCAATGGAAATGTCTGCATCTGAGCTAAAGATCTGTATGCCCTTTACTGTCAAAGTATTGCCTGTGACCATAGGAAATCTTCAGAAGCTAAAACCAGAGCTGCCAAGGAGAACAAAGGATTATGCTGCCTATGCCACAAATCAGTTATTCAGTGTTACTGCCCATGGAAAAGAGCAACTGTCTCAGCCAGAGCATAAACTTCACACTGCAGGTAGATGTCACCACAGAGAGACCTTAGGATAAATTCACCTGTTCTAAAGTGCACACACCCAAATTTGTCACTCCAGCCTTCTTCTACACAAGTATCTTTTTTCCCCTCTATCAACGCACAATTCTTACACAAAGATAGACCTCTAAAACACATCAGATTAGAGAGTTTCTGTTTATGGGCCATGGGTTGAGGACAGTAGACTGGCTTGAATACTTTGTGCTATATATGGTGTGCACTCTTAGCAATGGCATTAGCCAGGAACTATAGCAGTTTCACCTGAATCCCTCCTCTGTCTTCATTGCCTGCCATACCATCCACTTCATCCATGATCAATACATGTTTCCCGCTAACTGATGAGGATGTGCCTGAAAATGAATATGGACAAGAAAATGAGATGGAAATAAGAGTCTTGCTCAGAGTTTTACCCAATGCTTTATAGATTAGGTAATCCCATCCTAGGCAACTGAGGTGATGGTGAACCTCATGCTCTGCCACTTGATCACATGAATCTGTGTTCACACACCAGACTATAACATCATGTCATCTTCATAGAAACGAGTCCCACAGAACACAGGAGCAACTGCAGAGTTCTTGAGTAGTTTGTGCAGATTAACAACTAATTCTACTAATAGCAGGATTTAATTGTAAATAGAACAGGAAATAAAACAGCTTACTTAATGAACCCATCCATTAGATCTGGATTTCTCCACGTGACAAGCAAGGTAAATTCCTAACACTGCTGTGTAATAGAAGAAGCTCTGTCCCTCCTGTAACCAGACTCCTAATACATCAAAAATCCTCCTTCAATCAACAGACATACCAGAACAGAAATCCTTGATGCTGGTGTTGTTAAGTGATTCAGCAACTACTTCCTTTAGACTGTTCTTACTGCGAGTGTCACTGGCATTCAGTTCCACATAGCTGTACCCCAGTTCCTAGTCCAAACACAGAAACCACACAAAAAGTGAGAACACAGAACAGTGAAAAAGCACACACATATCAAAATCAGACATAGTATTTCAGAACTGCAGAAGAAAGCTCTTATAACACTGGTTTCACATACGGTTTGTGGCTTTGATTCCTTTCTCCTTTTCTGTCACACTCCAGAAATATTTATAACTATGCACAGAACAGATAAGCACAAAAGATTTTTTTTTTTTTTGAGCCAAGTGGGAAAGGGTTGAAGTCAGTGGCACAGATTTAGTTCTAGAAGATTAACAGAACTGCCACCAGGGATAGAAACAGAGCTACAAGCTCCATGGTATCTCCAGTTGCATAACAGAGACATATCACATCCCTCTGAAAGTTGCAGGAAAGAGTAGCTTTTAACTAATTTAACTCATAGGAAACACATGGCTCCCCCAGTAGCACTAACACTTCAGAACAGGGCTGCATGTCAGTCCCTGACAGAACTTAACCCAGCTGCTACTATCAGCAAACTCCCCTGCCAGGAGCATGCCACACCACAGCAGGGAGCACACACAGCCTTGGTACTGTAGCCTTAACAACTCAGTTTTGTTGGTGATTCCTGTGGAGCACACTGAAATGCTCTGCAGAGACCTGAGGCAGCTCTGAGTAAGCCACGGAAGCACGCTCTGAGAAAGAAATGAGCCTAGGAGAGTACATCCAGCTTTTCTGAAGGTCTAGTTTTGGGTGTGGCAGCAACTTGTTGACACAAAACTCTAAGGAGAAGGGGTAGGTGGGGAGAGGGAACTGGGAGTTACTGTATACAACTCAAATATTCAAGTAAGTAATCACTTCTTCCTAGCACAACGATGTGATAGATGACAATAGTTCTGAATCCTTCCAAGCTGATAATACCATATTCTACAGAAGTTCCTGTAAGTCAAAGAAGAAAACTAATCTATAATTAGTTACAATACTATTAGTAAGTCAGCTTTAATGGTATTTCTGCAAGGTGGAGTTCTTGGCTGATTCTCTACTAAATGTGGTGTGAGCACAGTGTTCCAGTACCTTAGAACAAGCCAATTTCTAAATTCAGATTTAGAAATGGACACATAGCACTATCAACTCAAGTAGGACTCATTGATCCTGATGGGTCTCTTCCTACTCAGCATATTCTGTGACTCTGTGAACTTCTCTCATCCTAAAGTCATATTTCAATTTAAAGTCTGGGAGAGATCTCTCTTAGATAGATAAAAACCACAACCTTAGGCTTTCAAAAAGCTTGCCAGAATTTGATTCCCACTAAATTTAGCGCAAATATTCCCCAACTTGAAGAACTACTGCTGAATGCTTATAATTTTGGAAAACCATTTCCAACTGTTCAACACACTGTGTGACGTGCTTCCCCTCAGTGTAACAGAAGAAAACCACAGACACCCATTGCTACATTCTTGGCTCAGGCATCTAAATATCCACATATTTTCACCTGTAACCCTGTTCTAAGCAGGTGGAGTTTGGGTGAGACCAGACCCTGGTTGTTTAAGGGAATATCCATCTGCACACTGCATCTGTATCCAGATACAGAATTAATATATAACAAAAAGTGCTGGGAACAACTTAATATGAACTCACCTTACAAACCAAAGCAGCTGTAGTAGTTTTACCAACTCCAGGTGGACCAGAAAGTAATGCTGCTTTAAAACTAGTCCCATCATCTTTGCTTCCAGCTTTATTGGTCTTTGCTATAAAAAAAGACATTCCACATTTTACATAGGTATGTAATTACAAAACAAAATGCAAGCTTCTAAAGATATCAAATGTCACTGGAATTTTTCCTCATGTAAGGCCCAATAAGAACATCAAACAATGCATACACATCTGCATTCTAACCACTTGGGGAAAAGCAGGTTAAACCAGCTTAAAGTATATGACTTGCAGTGATTTTAAACTGAAAAACAGCAAAAGAGCTATTAATGTAATAGACCATTTCAGCAATTTCCTTACAAGCATATCATATAAATATACAAAACACCACCAAACCCACACACCACCACAAACAAATTACACCAAACCCCAAACACACCACACATAAAACCTCCACTGTGGCTGAAGTAAAACTTAAACACTATTTTAAACATAGGGGAAAAAAGCCTGTAGGATGACAAACTGTATCTACTTGACACATGGACTACTTGTCAGAGCCAGGACCTCAACAATTCATCTCATCCCCAGGTGCGACAGCAGCCCTTTAGACATGCTGCTACCCGGTATTTCCATGTGTACAGACAGGTTAGACTGGATAACCTCATTTCACTTCTCGAAAAAGAAATCAATATGCTCATCTCAATGCCATTTTTAGATACATCACTGCTGGGTTATTCTGGTTTCTTTTGTAAAAATGAAACTTAACACTTGAAAAAAAAAACATCTTGGAGACACAGTTTTCTGTTCTTTTTTGGGGTGGGGGAGTAGGAGGGGGTTAGTAAGTAGTACTTCACTAAAAAAAACCCTCAGGCTCAACTGCTGCTAAAAATCCATCTGACTGCAGCGTCATTCCTGATTTCCAGTCGCTCTGCTCCCGCAAAGGCCCTTATGGGTCCAGGGAACCAACCAGTGGGATTAGCATGGACAAACAGAGAGAAAAGTTAACCGAGCCAGTCACCTTGTCCATCTTCCAAGGTATTCTTGTGCCAGTTTCTGAGCCATCGGAGCAGTTTATTGGCACAGCTTTGCTCACCCTGCTGTCCAATAAGTGCTTTAAGAGATGCAGGCTTGTATTTATCCACCCATAGCAATCTCTCTGTTCCATCTTCATTAACCTCAGAAACCAAATTCCCCTCAGGTTTTGGGGTTTTCTTCTCCTCTGCAGTCTGATGTTTAAAGTCCATAAGCTTTCGAACAGCAGTGGTTTCTTTCTTGACAGATTTGACGGTACCTTCTTTTTCAGGAGTAGACTTATACTTTTTATTATCAGCTTCCCTTCTGAAGGGGCTAAAATTCCTTTTTCCAGCTTCAGCTTTCGGTGGTGTCCTTTTAGGTCTTGACTCCACTTTCTTTGTCTTTGGACCATAAAGGTAAAAAAATTAAAGAGAAATTTAAAAAAAAAATACAAAAAAAACCAAAGAGCTTGTTTATTTACACATGTACAGGAGTGCTTTGAATGTAACAAAACTTATGTATTGATTAAAAAAACTTCAAGAGCAGATATAGAAATACTCCTCTCTGAAAAATAAAGCACTGTTAAACACAAAGTCACCTGGTTCCATAGCACAACCCAAAAAAAAAAGGCAGGAAATGTGTTGGTCATTCCAAGAGCAGTCCCCTTACTCATGAAGCCTAAGGCATCATTATACAATGCTAAACTGATGACTGTCAGGTTGGAACAAATGGGCCAGACACTCATGAAGCTCTTGCAAAACAACACCTGCAGAAGTTGTTCAACCCAATCCAATATTCCAAGTTTAAAACTGAGACTGTCTAAGGAGATGCAAATACCCCCTCTGTCAGATACCTAAAATACAGAATAATGTCTGTGTATGAATATAAAAGGTGGGAAAATAACCTATTGCTCACAACTAGAAGTCTTAAACACAAACATACAATTTTCACTTTCAATACTTTTAGCCTAGAAGATCAAACTGATTATAGTGGTGTTACCTTTACTGGAACAGAAGACCAAAACTCCTTCCAATTAAAAACAAACCAAAGCCAGAAAACCACCAACCCCCTAAGTTTATAATAAACAAACCTCTGTTTCAGCCGCCAGCTCATATTTGGACTTTTTCCCTGGCATAGTTCGAATAAGATCAAACAGGCCATCCTCATCAATAACTTTTGTACCTAAAGCTGATGCCTGGAGCCAAAGAAAGAATTAAATGTAAAGTCAAGTTAGGAGTTGCATTATTCACTTCAAAGGGTTTTCCAGTAAAAACTATGTTTAGGAACACAACAACAACAATTTTATATTTATATATACATATTTGTATGTGTGTGTGTACATATGCATATAAATACAAACAAAACAAAAAGACACAGGACGTTCAGCAAATTTTTCCTTTTAAAGATCAATTCATCAGTAATACTGCTTCCTCTTGGCAGGGATACTGAAAACCAGCAGCAAAGACAGGAACAATTCAGTTTTACTCTGACTTTGCTCAGGCGCAGCAGCACTCACCTTTTCACATTTCGACTGGCCACAGTCTCGCCCCATCACCAGGTAGTTTGTCTTTTTGCTGACATTGCCAGTTACTTTTCCTCCGTAACGTTCAATCAAAGACTTGGCCTCATCTCTTTCAATACACTCCAGAACCCCCGTAATTACGAATGTCAGGCCTTCCAAACAGTTTTCAGCTCCCTGAGAAGCAGAGCATTGCAGAAAACGCCATTACCTGATGCAATTCTACTAAATAGCTCTTTACCATGTCAAGTTCCCTGTGAAACTCTAAAAATAAGACTATCATACCTAGCTAAGTAATAGCTCTAAACGTTCAAAAGCCATTAACAGGAATAGCTACCAAAAAAACTTCACACAGTTTATCTGACAGATCATACTTGCAGAACTCTGTACTTCAAGCACAGTATAGCAGTCAAATGAGTGACAGCAACCTTCAACTTTCAGACCAGTAACTATTTTTGATCATCATGACTTCCTACACAAAGTTATGAATATAATTTCTTAGTATACCTCCTTACATTTAGTCACTGCTTTGCATTACAATTTAGCTTTTTACAATCCATGCTTCCTATTGGAAAAAAAAATACCAGTTTTTAACAGTTCAGTTGATACTTGTTAGACCACTTACATCTCTAAGTCTATGATGCACTCCACCTCTGCATACAGAACCCTGCTGTAGCCAAACTTACCTGAGGTATCTCTTTGGACCCCAGTGCTTTCGGACCCTCACGATTAAGGAAGCTTCGGTAGGCTTGGTAATTGCTTCGCTTCTTTTCAGAGTCCTCAGGACTTACAGACTGTGCCAGGAGAGAAAAAAAAATTAACACACATATATAAAACCAGCAAAATAAACTCAAGCATCTCAAGTTAAGACATTTTTATGCATCAAAGGAAAACCAAGTTCTAACACTTCTTTTTAGTCTATTTACATGTAACACTGAAGCTTGCTCTGCAAACTCCACCAGGACAACTAAATTAATTTTGATAGCTCCTACCTCACTCTTCTTGGGAGAAATTTTTTCCTTCTTTGGCGTTGTCTTCTCTTCTTTCTCTGAAGCAGTTTTTTGTTTCGATACTAAATTTTGAGCACCTCTTTCCTTTTCAGCAATCTCTTCTTTTTGTTTCAGAGACACGAGCCTAGAGGCAGGTTTCAAAGGCAAGGTCTTATCTGCCGACACTCTTGCTGTTTTACCATCAGATGATTGTGGGGATAAATTAAAGCCTTTAGACTGTTCAGACTTAGTTTCTGGCTTCGCAGTGTAATTCTTTGCTTCACCTGTTGAATCTGTTGCTTTCACTTGAAAGGAGGTAGAGGGAGAAGAGCTCATATATAAAATGTATCTCATTAATATTATAAATTGGTGCAACATTTGTCATATTCTGTGTCCTACCTCTTTCCGACTGCTTATATCCTGCTGGCACGTTAGGACTGCTATTGATGCTCAATACTGTTTGCTCTCCTCCTGTATCTTTCCGAGCCTAAATAAACACACAATGCAAAGTCAGAGATGCATGTCCCAAGCTACCATTGGGACACAGCAACACACTTCACTCAGTTGTAACTAGAACTTAAAATACCTTTCCAACAGAGGCATATAGCACACACACGTACTGTTCCTGCTGTCTGACTAGGCAGGATACTATTTACTGAGTGAGGAAAATCCAGGAGGCAAGTATACAAAGTGAGTACACTATTTTCATGAAACCACTTTCTTGCTGGTTTTATTTCATTTCTACAGAAGTCTTAAAACAAAAGTGGCTAAATAAGAACACTCCCAGCAATGCAATTTCTAAAAGCTAAAGTTTAAAAACAGTTCAACCTTCTTCTTCTGCGGTGTTTCATCCAACATGGCCAAAGTTCTAGCAAATTCTTCATCTTCATGCAGCTGTCTCTCTAGCTGAAAGACAAAAAGAGAAAAGATTTTTAGGCTCATGTCTAACAAGTTCCAATTCTACTATATTTTTAAAAAACTCTAAGTGAGCACATAGATGGAAAAAGGGTGTCCTACCAGAGGCAAAAACATTTCTGAAACTGGCACTGAAGAATTACTTGTTTACCACAAAAGAGAGACTAGTGAAGTCTAGTGAGAAAAACTGAGCTTGGATTTGTTGCACTAGAAACATTAACATGCCTGTATAAGCTGTTTTCAAAAAGGTTTTTCATTCTTTCACGTATTTTATTGTTGTGTACCCTTTCCTTTTAATAAACAACCAAAACTTGAAGGCAGTATCTCAGAACAACCAGCCTGCACCAAGAGGTAACCTGCTGCCTTTAAAAAACTTACAAAAGCAGTCCCAAAAGACAAGTAGGAACAATGCCTGTTAAAAATTACGATGTCTTCAGAACAAATATTTTATTCTTATTTACCGAAACATATATAAAAAAGAATTCTGGCAGTTTTGGAGAATTTAACTACTACCCTTACCCTGCTCTTATTGTCAGTTCTGTTTACTTTAGGGAAGCAAATATACTTTAACTTTTTATTATTTCTATTCACACTGATTTTCTTTGACAGAAAAAACAGTAAGAACAAATAGTGCACATGGAATATGTGAAAGTTATTTATTAACTGTAAAAAAGCAAAACCGGTTTGGTTTCCATTTTTATTTTACCTAACAAAATAAAGATGACATCTACAGTGATAACTGATCATACAGTTACCTTTCCTACCCAGTACAGTGCCATGGGCAAGAAAACCTTTTCTATTCCTGAATAGTGTAACCACTGTTTTAACAAACAAAAACAAAAACAAGCAAACAAAGGAAAAATACTTTCAGAATTGTCCTGAAGTCCAAATGACATGCTCTATTAGATTCCATTAGATGGTTTTATAAAAACAAGATGCCACAGGCATCATTTTTATCAGCCCATAGCAATGAAATGCATCTACCTTCCCTGTGTATGATGAGAAAGGAGGGAGCAGAATCTACTGAACCCAAACCAGGCTGAGGAAGAGATGCACCTGATACAAAGTACATTGATGACACATACAGACACTGTGTGTTACAGATAAAATGAGTTCAAATGAAAGACTACATCTTGTTTTTCCTGGGTCATTCATATTTTCTCAACTATAAGAAAATTTAAAAGACAAGTGAAACAAATTATGGATGGCAATGGCTTTTAATTTTTCACTCCAAGGAATGAAGAAACCAAAACACCACCAAAACACTATCACTGAGGAAGCAAAAAGTAAATTCTGTGTGAAAAGCAAGATAATTATAGGCACATCAACTGCACAGGTAGAGAAAGTCTGGACAGAGAGAAAACAGATTAAGTGACATGTTCTATTTACGTAACTGAAATAGTGCCCATAAAAATAACTATGTGAATATGTTTGCACATATATGCAAAAGTTAAGTACACAGATAAATTTTATTACACTTATTTACAGCATATCTGGAAAGTCCATCATTATTTTCTTAGCGAAAAACAATTTTAAAGTTAAACAAACTGCTCTTGACATAGAGTAGTAAATTTAACATAGAGAAGTAAATTTATAGAGCTTTTACCTCTGAATCTTCTTCAAGCTGCAGTTGCCTAGCAATGGCCTCATCATCTAGTGTGCTGTCTCTGCTTTGTGAAGGCTATTTTTAAGAAAAAAAACACAACTGTTCAGTTCCCCCATTACTGTGTCAATTACAATAATTTAATGTGTACAGATTTATTCTGTATATTTCTAGAAAAGGACTAGGAATGAAACATGCAACATTTCATTTCTGGCTCTCTAACTTAAACTCTATTAAACAAGGCTATTTTCAAGAGATTTTATTATTCAAAACAAAACCATGCTATAATATAAATATCTTCTTTCCACAAACAACACTGAACGTCTCTGAAGCTATCACAGTTGGCTCACTTGAAAGATATCAGTGAATTTTTAATTTCCTCCATACTTGACTTGGTGCTTTGTTATTCCATGAGTGTATGTGCCACAAAGCTTGGGAAAATAACCTCCTTCCTCTGTCACCTTCCCCTCCACCCTCAAATATAAGCTAATCTCAGAAAAGTACTTAATTTCAAGAAAAGTCACTTGAGAAGAAGCAACAGAGAAAATACTGCTTTTGACTTTGTGCTATCTTGTGAAACATGAAAATCTACTCTAAGCCTGTATTTGAGGCCTTGATATGCACACACATATCATCAGAACTGAACTTCCACTCCAGTGATCATTAAAAAGTAACTTTAGGACAGGCAGTTAAGTGCTTCCTTGCAGGTGTTAAATAAGCCACTTTGATCTGCCCTCGGACACACGAGCAGCCTAAAGGAACATCATCAGTACTTACCTCTTTCCTTTTACTGGATACCAGTTTCTTTTCTGATCGTTGGACATTACTTGTCCCAAAGTAATCAAGTGCAGAGGTGGGAGTCTGTTTCACTGGAGGGAGTGGTTTGCTTTTAGCTTGTGGTTTTACATCTTCCTTTTTATTGGAATTTGTTCCTGGACAACCGACCGCTGATGTCCCATTCTCCTTCGGTTTCAGGGAAATTCTTTTATTGACAAAGTCATCTTCTTCATCTAAACACGAAGAGTATTCTATTACTTCTGGTACATCGTACTTAAGTTCTAATAATGGAACTGTCAAGAGCACTATTTTGGCAGATTACCAGAACTCACATTCTAAAAAAAATGCTACAGGTGTTTAGAAGTTATTTGAAAAAAAAAAAAGGTTGAGTTGCATAACACATAATATTTATGATCTTTAATAGCTAACTCAAGTCTGAATAGATTCAGTACTGAAATAAAGTTTCATGACATTACCTCTCATTTAGAGTGGTTCACAAAAAATGCCTTCCCTTCTTAAATGGGGAAAACAATTAACAGAAGATCTAGGTCACTGAAGTTTGAACTCTCTCTTTAATTAATGCAATGTCAATTTGAACAGCACAACTCTTCCTTCACATTTTATGTGAAGTACAAAGATACATTTATTATATTACTTTATAGTATTCATCAACAAAGGAGCTAATATAGGCTTTGTAGATATGTACAATCTTACATAATAAACCAGGGTAAAATATCAGAAGGTTTTATTTACCAAAAAAAAGTTTCTTGGATAAGCTTAATAGTTATTTTTAAAGTACTGCTCATAGCCTATGAATGTTTTAGCAGAAACACTTCAAAGCCATTTTTTATTTTTTCCCTTTTAGTCAGAGATTTTATGAGCTATTCTATAGTCTCCACATCTCTGCACTTTACCACACTCTCTTTCCAGTACAGTCAAAGCCATCTGAAAGAAATGCAGCCATTTCACATAACACAGAAATCAGACAAGAGGCCAGAAAGACAAAATAGATTTTTCAATTTAAAAGGAGAAGCAAAGGTGGCACACACAGTCTCATTAAGAATTAGCCCACAGAGCACTAAACAAAAACCTAAATCTTTTCTTTTAGGACTCTTCTATAATAACCAGGACATGGTTTTCCCAGCAATAGAAAAGAGAAAGAGGGTTTGATGGCCATTCTGCACCCAAACTCTTCACCCAGACAATCAATCAACCAAAAGAGATTACCAAGGACTTCAGAGAGTTCTGTGCCACGAAGCCTTACTGACAGTTATACAAATGAAACCCTGTCACTGAAGCATACAAACCCCTACATATATCATTGCCACATGACTAGACTAACACTACAGCACAAAAGAGAAACATCACTGGACAAACTTCTTGATTAGTGATAAAAGCATGGTCTTCGTGAATTCTTCTACCAACTCAAAGTGTGCAAGCAAACAGCGAGAAAACCCCCAAAATCAACATTAGACAGCAATAAAGCAGCGCAAAGACATGAGAGGAACAGAAACAGAGGCAGCCTCATTTGCATGCCCCTAACTGAAGTTTAGTTTTACTTTTCTCAAAATAGAGATGTTTTAGTCAGTCCCCTCAGCATATCATAAACACAGATTGTTCTAAACACCTGTTTTATTACTGAACTTAAATTGACAGCATTACCACAAAAACATGTTCATTTTCCAGCTATCCCTAATTTAAATCCCCATATTTCTTTTTTTATAAAATTTGTTTTCTTACCACTTCCCTAAGTTTAGCTGATGTCATATGTCTGCCATCTATTATTTTTGTTGTATACTAGTCAGAGATGGAGGGGAACAATTATTTTTTGTTTCATCTGTTCTCAACAGATGGTAGTAACAAGAATGTTTTAAGCATCAGCTGGAACTTCCTGCTACTGAATACTGACTAGGCAGAATATAACAAGTACAAAGGAGGATCCTGACTATTCCTGGGAGAGAAAGTTCAGAACGAAAAATAAAACAAAGATGCATCTTTAAGGGAGGAAAATGATTCAGCAGTTAAATCAAGAATGACTAAAGATAAAAATTTATCTATAAGAAAGTGGCATCTTAGCCAATTCAATTCACAAAGCAATATATGGAAGAGAAAATTCAAGCCCAAGCCCTCAGCTGACAGCAGTGAGTTTTACTACAAAGCTAAAAGCTTCACTATTCTCAAGAAAATTTATTTTCCCCATGCAGCAGTAAATCCCTTACTGTCATTTCGCTCAACTTAACAAAACTATAACACATCAGGAAGATTTGGACACTAGATGCTTTAGGTTCCTAATTTATAATAGTCTGAATTCTGAATAGGAGAATGTTTATCTCAAACTTAATTTCAGAAATATTTTTGCTTCTTTCAAATTTTTCAGTTTAACAAAAAAACACATTTGTAGTAGTAAAATGTACCTGTCACTAGAAATCAGCAGTTAATGTAATTACATTTATTTGTCCTGAAAAGACAATACAAATCCTATTCTTTACCCTTTCTCCCAGCTTTTCTTAAGCCAAAGACTGTTCTATGCTAGAAGAGAATCTTTCCTCATCATTACTGTTATCAGAAGATCTGTATGCAATATTGATTTTTTTTCATTATTCACTTGTAATCATTTAAACAATAACAAAACCCAACAGGATATTGCTTTCTCTCAAGTACAAAGAAGCAGAGTAAATATAATTAGATTTTAATCAAAAAAGTATATGGACTCGAGCAATTTATGAAGCCAGTATACATATTATCAATAATAAGGGCTTTGTTTTAATTATGTCCTTCCTAGAAATGGCAGGATTAGGTGCATTCATTGACTGGAAGCAGTGGCTGAATAAGGACAAGAGACTCACAGCATTTATGAACTGTCAACTATAAATATAAATAAAGGGAGAATGAGAACATAGAAGTGGTCATTAGGAAACAAAACTGCCCTGATTCTACTAAGTGGGTTTCAGAAGATGCTTTAGGGGACAGATTCTCAGGCTACAGTTTCATTCCAAGTTCACAAAATTTGTAAGTCCATCACAAATTCATCTGACCTCCAGGCACTCCCCCACTCCTCTTATTTCAAGTATTAAAGAACAACCAACTTTTTCAGTAAAACCTTAACACTTCCTTGAAACAAACTGCTCACACATGCCTACTGCCACAGAAGTGGACAGCAAAGTTGCACACTTCCAGTTTCCTTACAAGCCTGAAGGCAACCTCATTTACAACTTTGAAAATACCAAGAGAGTCCTGGTATTGCTGCTGAGCTGTTCAGGTCAGTGTTTCTCAACACATGACCTGTAAAAGGAAAAGGAGGCATTCACATTCATAAAAGCAAGCCAATGATTTGTGGGAAAATAAAAGTGGCAATTTAGATTTTAGCTTACAAAAATTGTAGATTAATTGCATGCTTATACCAACTGCAAGGTGAACAGCTGAGACATTCTTACATAGGGGCATGGACTCCACAAAGTAAGAAACAGGAATCAATTTGATCACCAACTAGGTGACTTTTCTGTTGTAAAAGCTTTGTGTAGCAGAACAAGACATTCAGAGAACAGTATCTTCTGTTTACATCGATGCATTTTTTTGTGTGCTATACAACGAAAAAGTATCCTGAACATACATTCGGTTTTTTTCAGGATTAGCTCTGAATTACAGACACAAGTCAAGACAATATATTTTAGTTGAGGTTTCTGGAAATTAAGTAGATGTTACAGAGAAAGCTAATCATGTGATTAATGGAACACACAGGCAGTGAGGACTAGGAGATTGCTCTAAATTATTCTGGACACTAAGGTGACACATAAAGCAAGGACCAATTAGGCCAGACAATGTACAAGGACAAGCTTCCTTAGCAACAAACAACAACTGTTAAATCCTGAGGTTTTAAGAGCTATTCCATGACGTTAAAGCACATCTGGCTTTCATTTTATATAATGTTCCAACAGTATCACAGTTAGGTTCATAAGGCAATGCAGCAGCTCACCTGTACCTGTTTGTTATTCCTCTTTCCTATCCTCACCCTTTCTCAAAAGAGATTCATCTGCTGATTACTGAGTAACCTGTGGTTGCTCTCTAATTGATCTCAATCAAAATTACTTAGGTTCTTTTAAACTTTGTTTAAATTCAGATCCTTTCAAAAGTCTTGGTTTCAGGAATTACCTCAGCCAATCTAAAAAGGGAGCAATCTATTGCAGGTAGGGACAATGACAATAAGCAGCACAGGACAGATTCTTGGAGGGCCTTCAGAACAATGTATTTAATTAATCTTCACTTGTTATTTCTGTATTGTTGAGTTCCTCATCACTAGAGAATATAATTCCTGGGTTCCTATTCTGTTTAGGACATAAAATTTAAGGCAGAGACAGCCTCTTACTATGATGTCATAAAACCAACTCCAAATATACACAGGGCATCTACAGTTTACAAATAATTTGTACTTATTATGATAAACATATGTTGAATCAGCATTTGTAGACTACTACATAAGGATTTCTATGTGGAGGTAAAGGACTATATCCTATCCAAAAGTCATTAAATCTACATTACTTGAATGTAGTTTGAATAAAATGGCAATATTCTGGACATTGTTCAGCTTCAGTAGCACCACATCTGCACAAGTATTTAAACAGTTCCTGTCCTAAAGAACTTGCAACCTACAGCAATAGGTATTGCTGTCCAAGTTAAAGCTGAGAGTGGAGAAAATAGTGTTTGTCTGTAGTTGTAGACTTGGGTTTAAATTACTTTACATATGCATTGGTCAGTACTCAAGAGTCCCAGCACTGGGAAGGACTGAGTTTTGTACTTATCTTTTGCTAGAAGTCTTTAAGAACATTATCTTTAAGATAACCACCACTTCTCAAAAAAGCCAGCAAGTCTATTCAAAGTCAATCCCTGTAACTCTTTCCAAAGAACAGATGCTATTTGTGACTAGCAAAAAGTATTTTTTCTCTCTTCCTTCTCCTTTAAAAAAACCAGTCGTTGCAACCTACATTTAAAAATTTAGATTGTATCATTATTTCATTTTAGATTTTTCATGCTATTTCTCAAAAAGCTAATTGATTTTAGATGTACTACAAACATGCACTTTAAACCACACTTGTTAGCACCTGGCCTATATTGACAAGTCAAGGTTCTGTGCTGTTATAAAAATATAAAACTTATCTAAATCATTTCAGTTTTAGTCCCCTGAAATTAATTTACATTTGGATTTTTCAATTATCAAAGGTAACTTCATAAAGTTGCCCCTGCCATATTTTTCACTTTGAGGGGAAAAGATTTAGGGATAAAACACTAAAATGAAGTAACTGCCACGTCTAACTGTAATTATACACTTGAGTGCCAAACTGCATAGACTTTGATACCCTTTGTCAAGTATACACCAAACTAAAGTCTTAGTCAAGTCTGTATACTTAGTTTTGAGAGCATTAAAATGAGAAGGCTGAATATATTTAAACTGCAGTAAGTAATCTCAATCTGAAAAGCCATCAATTATAGCAACTCCTTCCAAAGGAAATACTTGCACTTGCCATAGAAACGGCTCGGCAAGCAACTAGAAATTATCAGTCCATTAACTTATTCCAGTTTATTATTGAGAGTTCCATTCACTTGAGCTGGTCACTTTTCTATAATAGTAGCTTTATCAGTTCACATAAGCAGACCTGAATCCCCACCATGCAATGAAATTTCATGTTCTGATTTAGTTGCCTAAAGTTACCCGCATGGCAGGAATATTCAGCAATGCCCAATGAATAATTACAAAACAGGAAAAAAAAGTAACTTAAAGCAATCCAGGCAAGTATAAATGTGCTCCTTTTTTTCCAGCTGCAGCTCAGGCAGCTCAGCTTACGGAGCCACAAAGGACACAATGCTCTGTTCCAAACAAAATCAACCAGTATAGAAAAAAAATCCAAACACGAAAATCTTCTTTTACATTTTAGACTAATCCAACGAAATAACTATGTCAAGACTAGTTACTCTAGCAGCTCAATAAGAAGATCTAAAAGGGAGAAAAAAATATCTCCAGCAAAGAGAATAGGAACAGGTAGAGGAAAGCAGCAACATCTTGAGCTACAGCTACAGCTTGAAGAGCTGCTACAGAGACTAAACTGAAATGAACTTATTTCATGTTCTGCCATGTTTGAGATACAGGCTGACAAGTCATTCTATCACTGTCTTCTGATAAGTGAATCCTATTAACTTTTTTAGTCAAAATTACCACATTTATTTCTCAACATTGCTGTTATCCTAGTTTGGGCAGAGGGAAAAAAAAGACCACTTCTTAAAGAATAAGATTATATTTTACTTTAACCACATCTCTGGTTTATATTTATTCACCTCTTCAGGTGAATATCATACATTTACTATATTTATATAACACTCATCTCACCACTTAAGACAACAGCACATTTACCATTATATGACCCTTATGTTGTACTATTGGTATTACTAAGCTTAACCAAATTAATTTTAATGGGGCTCACTCCTAAAACCTTTTACATTGTCCTCTGCAACACTACTCCCTGCTTCTTCTGCAGGTTTCTGTCAGAACCTACTCATTCCTAAAGTACATTTCAAGTAAAACTCCCTTAAGGTTCAACCACGTATTTTCAACTGACCTTTCACTAAACACTTTTGAGGAAAGCTGGTATGTTGAGTACTATTTATTCTCTTCATGCATTTCCCATAAGTATGTACAACGCAAGTATTGCCCAGGGAGCGGCAGGGACAATATTTTATTCCCCCATGAAACCTTTCAGTTAAGACATGGTTATTCACTGACAACCTGGTGCTCATTTGAACCAGTGTTTGGATGTGGGAACTATTTTTATTTTGCCAGCAGTACTAGCACTTCACTAATAGTTTTTTCTGAGATTTTTGGGATTGGTTTGTTTGTTTATTTCCCCATCCCAATATTCTCTACATTAAAGAGTATGTATTCAGCAAGCACATTCACAAGCTATTCTTTTGTCCTGTCTTCTAAGTTCTCAACTAATAGCTTTCCAGTAACCTACAGACCTCCTCAGTTCCTACGACTTCAGTTTTTCTACCTTTATAAATAACTCAGCCTACCACTAGAACAAGGCTTTTCTTGTTTTAAAAAAGTTTATTTTCCAATATCCAAGCAATCAAGGCCATTGCTACCTAATTACCTCTACGTGATGTATATGAAAGATTACAAACAAGGTCACAATTCCTGCCAAATAACCACCTGTGATGAAACCAGGTGAGGTTCAACAAATCACAATAGCAGGTCATCTTCTACAAACAAAGCTCAAGGTTCCATACTTCTTTAAACAGTCAAAGTGTTACTTTGACAAGTACAATGAACACTTGGATTTTTCCCAATCCTGTAACACTGCAGTATCAACAATAAAAGGCTCATTTTTTTCCCCTTCTTACCTAATAGAATAACTTCCTTTTATCTTTGGCCACCATTAAACTAAATACTTACTTAGATTCAATTTGTTTTAATAAAAACAAAAGTAGTTATTATAGAATTGCAAAGAGTAACAGTTCTTGCTTTGTTCTTTTGCCTTTTAAAAAAATCAGCTTGTTCACAAGCTAATAAAAAACAAAGCAATGCAGTAACCCTTGTATAAGTCCATTCTTATACAAACCAAAAAGTTACTTTGCCAACACTTTTCAAGAAAGGTGTATCCCCCACAGTTATTCAGAAGAAGTGAAAGAAATTCAAGCAATAACAGGAAGAAAGTTTGAAATTAAACTGAAAAGTAGGTGGAAGCAATTAACTACCAAACTTCTACTGTCTACTTGATGCCAAAGGGCTCTTTCAAACATATTGCCATGGACAGAGCCCTTGAGAATGAGATTCTGACTTTTGATCCAAGTCCAAGCAGCACATTCTTGATATAAGTTTTCGGCTCCATAACAGCGAAAATAAGAAAAGAACAAATCCCTACAAATTTCATCAGGATCTTTCCTGTCTACATTTCTGTATTACTCTTCTTCAAAAGCATATTTATCTCAAACAATAGCTGTATCAATACCACTTAAACACACTCAGCTTGACAGCTCCATTAAGCTGAAGAAGCAATTTATACAGATGATATATAAACAAAATTCAAACATTAAGTCTCAAGGTTATAAAGGCATTGTTTTAAAATACACTATTAAGTCAACCCTGGGTATACTTAAGACTTTTGATAAGAAGTAACCTTGAGCCTGTGGTTTTCAGGGATTTCACTAATAACCTTGACTAGTGTTCCCATGGAAACAGAAAAACTTGATTACACAACTTCAAATTGCATAATAAACCAAGTAAAATAAAAATCCATGTTTTCAAACCTATTTATGGTGTGCTAGTGAGCAGTTTAACTATATTAAAAATTCTTCCTTCTTTCCCTAAATCTGTGGAATTGTCTTAAGCAAGGAAGCATTATCTCATTACATTATATGCCTATTTAAATCAACCTAAGCCACTATCCAACATCACCTCAGTTTTACCCTGACTTTACAGTACTTGAAGCTAAACGTCTGAAGTGCTTTTGGTTGTTTAAGGAGAATATAATTTGTCTTCCTCAATATTAGGTTTCATGATCAAATTTAAGAGTATATCAGTCAAACAATCCATCCCACCAGTAACATAATCAGCCCCACTACAGCTGAACACATAATGAAACATGTCTTCCATTACCTGTCTCTGAAATATAAACAACAGGATCCCGCTTCAGAACTTTACCAAGTTTTGAAGTAGCTGCTTTTTTCTCAGGTGTCTTCTTGGATTTTTTCACTGACTGCACCTCCTCTTCTGAATCTGTATTTTGACCACAACATAAATGTAGATTTCCTCCACATACACACACAGGCTTTAAGTAACAGATCACATAACAGTTAACATGTGTTCACATATATTCAACTGAGCGAGAAAGAGATTCCATATTCCTACTGTATGTCAGAGCATAGCTTCGTTTTTCATCCATCACATAAGTGACAATGCAAATTTGGTCAGAACTCTGTCTTGACAAGTGTTTTTTGTTTACATAACAAGAAATATGTTGTTATTTATTCCAAGAACAGCTATATAAAAACCTCTCTGAAAAGGAATGCAACAGTCAAGGGTACCACAGCAGTTTATTTCAAAACAAAACCAAAAAAAAACCCCAAAATCCAAACCCACAAAAAATACTATATTATACTGGTGTGTTCCTTGAAACTGTAATTTACTGTAAATTTGTAACTATGAAATGCATATTTACTAGATTTTTTTAGTAGAGAAAGACACACAAGTTTGCTTTTAAAACAATCTTCCATATTATATTCATGCAACCCACAAAAATGTAAAATTATAGAATATAATCAGCCTCCTGTACTCAGTGTAGGATGTTATTTATCTTTAAAAGAAAACCTAAAACTCTCCAGAATGTATATACAATTTCATAGCAAAAAAAAAAGTTACAAAGTTTCAATAAAATTTACTATCTGAATTTCTTTTTTTTGTGGGTTTTTTTTGTGTGTGGGTTGGATTTTGGTCTTTTTAACAGGTATTTTCTTAAAAGTTATTTTGCATTGTATATTACATGCATGACATACACTGCACTCATATTTATCAAACATATTTATCCATCAACATTTACTGTGAAAAATGTTTTTAATTGCATCTATTCCATAGTAATAAAAAAAACAACACAAAAACTTTCAGATGTACCATTTACCTGATCAACCTTGAATGCTGATGCAAGGGATACAAAGGAACATTCAGAAACAACTGTGAACACTACCTGAATCATAGATTACTCTCCTCTTCTTTTTCGTACGCTTTTGTTTGGAATCATCTTCACTGGGTGAATTGTTCACCTAAGAGTAACAGTCCATCAGTTCATCAATAAACAGTTCCTTCCAGCTTTTACTCAGTTACACAATGAAATTTATGAGTTTCAAATAAATTCTAACAAATTATTTATTTTCCAGTATTACAGTTACAAAGTTTTCTGCTAACTCATGGGTGGGAGTAGTACGGGTGCAGGGCAGAGGAAATGAGGAAGAAACTGCAGCAATAAAGCTAAACATGCTCCAAGCAAACTACAGATGTTTAAAATAAATATTCTATTTAATGCTAATTAAAGTTAATCAAAAACAGATTTTTGAGCACTTCCAATTGTTAATCCAAAAAAAGAAATGGTCCCATGCAAAACAGAGGTGGGACAGGCCAGTAAGTTACTTTCACTTTTGTTTCCACACTGGATGTGGCTTCATTGTAACCACCAGAACTGGACACAACCTCAGAGAACAATATACCCAATGGAAAAAAAGAAAAAATCATGCACAACATTTGAAGCTACACTGATTTCCAAGTCAGAGTCCTTGTTGTTGCAGGCTCTCTCTCACCCCTTGAGCAGTGCAGCCACCACCAGGGATTGCACCAGTGCTCACACCTGACAAACATGTCCCAGGTGGCACCAGAGAGAACTGAATTGTCTCAAAGAATTTTTTTATTTTTTTAAACATTGCTAGTTTTAGATATTTAGAAAAATCACAATCTGCACAGGTATAAAGTTTCCTCAGTCTAACAAACTACCAACTATGCTTGTTTTGTAATCACGTGCAGCTATAAATGCTTTTATTTATCTAGAATTGTATTTTTAGAGTAACTCATTTTATCATCTACATTAAGTCCTAATCTGAAATCTGCTAAATCCCTGATATAATTGGAGAATTGCACAGTAGAAATAACAGATCACAGAAGATAACTGCTATGTCTTTCAGCTCCACTTAATGGTCCTTTATTTTCACATTGAAACAACTAAAATACACAGTCAGAATATTTTTTAAGTAACATCTTACTTCCACACTGTTATGCTTCACATTAAACATTCCATCCTATTAGAAATCCTTCCTTTTGCAAGTCATTTTAGAGCTATCTTTAGCCACTGCTTTCTTTTTTATACAGCTCGAATGATGAACACACGAAGTAGCCTGACACCAGAACCCAGTCTGGTTTTAACCTATCATTTTAAAGAATTTGGTCTTTGCAATAGGTTTACAGAAGAGATCCCAATGAAGACAAACAATATTAACGTTTTCCCCACAGGTGTTAGAACATCTGGTTAAAAAAACTGGTCCGAAGGCACCTCCACCACAGACTTTTACCTCACTTGGAAGCATGGCCCCTTTGTGATATGCCTACATATACTGAGCATAAGCTTCAACTTTAATTAAACTAAAGATTAAGTAAGCAGAGCTACTTAGAGAACTGTGGCCAATAATTAAAATAACTTCAAATACATCAAACTGTTCCTACACTAGCACCTAATCATAACAACTTCTACCTGCCTTTGCCCTACAAACCAAATTTTTTAAATTAGCAGCTTTCTTCACCACCTACAAAGTTTTACTGCTAGAAGTTAATATTAAGTGGTAGTTCCTTCCCATGCCTATAAAAACAACTGACATATTATCTGTTATTTTAGTATATGAGAATTATAACTTTAAGAAATGCTAGATACACAAACAATCCTGTATCAGAGAAACCAAACACTTCATAAACAAGAAAAGCAAAACTAACCTTAGTCTCCTTTTCCCTTTTCTTCCCACTTGAGGGTCCTTCACCATTTTTAATTTTTTCACTCTTTGTCACAGTCTCACATTGTTGTCGCTTTCCAGGAGGTACAACACCAAAGAATTTCCGGATATCCTACCAAAAGGGAAAACAATAAATTTTTAAATACATAGCTCATCGCACTATAAAACAGCAATGCACTGAAATTACTTTCTCAGCAGCTCCATTACAATACATATTGATTTTGAAATTCTGTTTATGATTCAGAAAACAAAGCCCAGCTAGTTAAACGTAGCTGCTCAGACACCCACATCACCTTTCTCGTCTTCGAATCATGAAAAAATTTATTTCTTACTTAGTCACCTTCACCAATACACATTGCAAGACAAACTTCCACTAGCAATGAAATACAATGACTTAAGATAGATGCTTAAGTCTTTTTTTTTTCCAATTAGTTACCACGAACCTAGACCGAAGTACTTCTACAGTTAAAATGATCAACACAGCTATGAAGTAGTGTCAAATGTAAAAAGACAGTTTAATAGTGGGACATACTGCATTCTCCATCTTCTCATAAATTTAAGATAGTAACTTGCATCTCACTAAAAAATTAGTCAGCTAAAAAGAGGCAACATTTAAATAGAGAAACAATTTCATACCAAGACTTCCAAAAGGTCTATTTTGTAACCTTATTTTAGTACCTGACCACAATAGACATAACAAGCTTTCTAAGTGTGTAAAATCAACAGCTGAAGCTTCAACTTTAGAAACACACTATTGTATAAACAAAACCAAATCCGACTTCTGTCAAAAAAAGCCCACTGGTTCAGGTTTATTAAAAAGAAAGTGAGAAAACAGGTACCTGGTTGGTATCACTACCTCCAGTGTTAGCAGCCATTTTAGAGACAGAAAGTGCCTCATATGGCCTAAATAATATAGAGAAGGTAAAGGATGTGGCTCAGGCCTACATTGTACCCAGCTGAGAGCTATTCCCCATCATGGAGTTCATCTGCTAACTTGTTATTATCATAAGTAACCACAAGTAAAGTAATACATTCTTAAGAAATCTGCATCAAGTCTGATTGATAATAAGGGGTCTTTCAGGCTCCTTTTCTCTTACCAGTCAGCTCCCTGGCAGTTTGGATTTAGGGCTTAAAATCAATGGAACATGTAATTTGAAAGCATGCACAAAATATGGGACATGTATAGATTCGTTTAGCATACTCAGCTTAAAACAATTTTCTAGAATCAGAAATGTTATTTCCTGTAAAAATTGAGGCTCTTTGTGTTATAGCTGCATATATTAACATAGATTCAGCAAGCAGACAACGGTAGACTGGAAAGCATTCTTCCTTAAGTGTGACTTCACACATTTCCATTATGGAATTCATGCATAGATTTTCAACACTCTACTATTTTACATGTACTCCTACAACATAAATGCATTACCATATAAACTCTGAAATTCTGCCCATCGATACCTTTAGCTAACAAGTTTGAAGAGAGCATCTGTTTAAAAAGTCTCCAAGTGGATTCGTGGACTTGATCACTCAATTATACTCATTATTACTGACTTCTTTTTAGGCTTAAGATAACAGGCAAGAGAAAAACAAGCCTCATTAGAACTTCTACATAGTAAAATAATTTAAATACTTACTACAACCCTGCAAAATAAAGTGACTTCAAAGTTTTGGGGTTTTTTTAATAGTTGTTACTTTAAAGCTTAAAATATTTGGAGAATTAATTTTAGATCAACAATAAGGCTCTACTCCTTCTGTTGCTTTAACTAAAAACTGTCAAATAGCAAGTGAGCTGCTCTGCAAACTTACAAACCTCTACCAACCTCTGTGCTTTCTGGAAATTGTTGTGAGGAAACATGAATACATCCCAAAATCAGAGTCTTCAAGCTTACACACTTTACAAGTGGTAGCAGGAAATACGTGTTACATTGGATAGCCCAACTTAACACCACCTGTCTGGTTTAATTTACTTCTGAAGTCTATTGGTAGACTTCTACAGAGGCTTTTTAGCAAGATTTATTTATCATTCTTTTTCCTCTATCTTCATCTTGAGTTTTGGATTCCAGTTCTGGAATCAGTTTTTCTTTTAAAATGCACATAACTGTGGTAGAAGATTTGCAGAACCTTTTGGTGTTGTGAGAAGATGCAATAATATTAGAATTTTTTAATAGACTTACACAAGGTTTATGAAATACAGACTTCATAAACTACACAGCCTCAAGATACAAAGGAAAACTGACACCTATGCACAGTCTTCTTCAAACTTCAGAGTTATAAATTCACCAATCTTCTTCAGCTATCCTGCTCTTTAGAAGAAAAGGTAACCTTGTTAACCACTGCTGACATAACAGACAGTGAATACAGAATTGCTTGGGAGAAAAGTATGCCACACTGCAACAATAAAGTTACCCTTCAGTGACACTTTTATCCAAGAATCATGAGATTTTTCATGCCATTTATTAAGAGATGCCAGATAAATTATTAACTCATTGCATAACTAACTGCAGAAATGAAGCAATGTAAGTGTCTATCATATAGACTTAGATCCCAGATAGGATCACTTGCTTCAGTTCTGGGTTTGTTTATTTATTTAACATTCTCTGACTGACCCTCTCAGTGGTTTATAATGCCATGCATATATATGAGATCACCTGGTAGAAAAACTGTGTGTGTTTAGCTTTTGTCTATGCTCATTCAAATCAGAAAAGGCATCTGATTTGCATCTGAAAAGGCATCAATGGAACCATCAAGTTTTCTTCCAGGATATTGCCCCAAAAACCACAGCAGTGTGCCTTGAGTATCCTGGAAAAACCCACCAGCATGGTTGTTCCAGGTGGTCCCCCTGCCCGTAACACTAAAATTTAAGGGCAAGACTACATTGGTGTGTCTCCCCAGATGTGCTTCAGCAGCAGCAACAAGACATGTAATTTTGAGCTGTTCCACCCCGGTAGGAGGTGTAACTAAGGCTTTCTGATCACTCTTGCTTAGTTAGGGGCGTAACTGATGCACAGCATCTGAACAGCATAAAAAGCTGGTTCCTGCTTAGCTTTTAGCAGTTGTATGACCTCAGTAATGGCTGTGCCATCTAGTCCTTGCCAGTTCTGAATACTGCTTCAAATCCTCCATCTTATGCAATAACAGGAGACCACAGAAATTCATCACATCAGGTTGCATGTTTTCTTTTGAAAGATTTGTATCTGTCTGTTTTACTGAGGAGAGTAACACAAGCAGAAATTGAAACCTATTTGTTCGGTGGTACAAAGACTGGTTACTTCAAAGACAGTGTTTTTAAAAGGCTAGTGTTCAATAAGGCATAATATTTTCCAAAATAACATCATATAATTCACGCTGCACCTCAAAATACAAGACAGAACACTGAATTTCAGCAACCTAGCTCAATGACTGCAATAGAAAGTATATGCACCTCATTCCAGGTATTCAGAGCATCCATGAGGGCCCTCATCAAAAGAATCATATTTATTTATAGCCTGTCTATTTCAGCACAAGTTTTGCCCCAACATCACCTGTGACATTTGGTGCTTCCAGAACAATTGCAGTAACTGAAATCAAATTTATAGTATCACTTCAATGAAACCAGTAATACTTGCTTGGGTAACTATACTTAATTAATATTTACTGATAGTGGGGCAACTGCAGCACAGGTTCTGTACGACATTTTTCAACCAGTGTCACAGGTCTAAGTACAGAACAGCTGATGCTCCAGCTCCAGCCCTATGAGTGTCCCTCTCAGCTAGAGAAAACTCAAGCAGCCCCTACTCCCAGCCACTCATTCCATCAGGTGTACCAGTACAGTGCTCTGCTTGGAAACTGGGTCAGGCCACTAATCTGGGTGAAAAAATAAATCCCTTCTGAGACAAATCAGTTCATTGTGTAACTCTACACACATCGGTTCAGCACAGCTGAGAAGATGCTGCAGAACCAATCTGACAGGGCCTACTTACATTTGGCAATACACGAAAACAGTTTGCAAGGGTGTAACACTGAATTGCAATACACTTGTGCTGTTGCTGCACAAGCGGCACAGGCCACACCATTACTAACACCGCTGCATTTTTGCCTCTGCAGCTGCAGCAGTGATGGTTGTACAGCCTCCTTGCTTCAGGACTGAAAAGGGAATGGGCTGAGGCAACTCATACTGTCCTCAAAATTATTATTGTCTTCCTCCTTTCTAGAAAAGTGCCAGACATTGCAAGATGTGTGGATTCAGAAGATGACATAGAGGGAGAAAGCCTTTGTCCCGCAAAGGTGGGAAAGGAGGAAGCAAGTCTTCTATTAAGATCAGTTTTCTAAAAAGGTGTTAGCAAAGAAACAGGAGAAGCAGATTTGTCCTCATACATATATTTAAAGCCATCGGCCAGCCCTAACAAACTATGAAAATATCACACATTACTAGTTTCAGGAGTCTAAGTGCTGGCAGACCTCTGTCACTACTGTAGAAGACTCAGACTGTATCACCCATCATTGCAGAGCAGCAGGTTTAAGCTATAAACATGCGCAAACCCTTTGGAGTCCAAAATCAAAGCTGAACACTAACTGGCTTTGAATGGCATCTGTAGTTAAACCAGTAAAAAGTGTGCAGAGAGGCTCCATTTGAGCAGAAGAAAACTTATCTGAGCCAGAGATGAAGAGGGGCTACCATCTTATAGTGGCTGCTTAAGGGAGCAGCACTTTGGAAAGCACGAAAACACGTATATGTTTATATTTACAAACTCTTTACAGCCTAATGAGGGTTGCATCCTTATTTATAAACAACTGCCTACTTCCAAACTTTTAAAGTTCTTTTCTCCCCACTCGAACTGTTTTTCTGCAAATACTGCGCGCCCTCCAGCTCGGCAGAAGAAACGCCCTCGCGTGTGCCCCTGCTGGAACTAAAAGCAGAGTTAACACTCCGGCAGACCGCGTTTGGAGAGGTTAGCTCGTCCGCATTCCTTCCCAGTCGAGCCCGCGGTCCACGCCTAATTCCCCTAATTCGATGAGCTGGAGAGGCTCAGCCGCTTCCCGCTTCGGCCAAGGGCATTTCCTCGGCCAGGGGCTCCATGGCACCACGCGGGGGCCGGGGCTCGGTCGCTGCGGGCGGGAGCGCGGCGGGGCGATCTCTGCTCCGCGGCCGCTCCGCCGCCCGCGGGGCTCGCTCAGCCCGCGCCGGGCCCCGTCGGCCCCGCCGCCGCCCCCCGGACCCGGACCCGCCGCCGCCCGGGCCCTGCGCGACGCCCCCTGCCCACGCAGAGCCCCGCGGCGGGGACACCCGCGGGCAGCCCCTCACCATGCTGGCGGCGGTGCCCGTGCCTAGCGGGACGCTCCCGGCTCCATGCTCCCGCCTTCGCGCCAACTCCCGCCGCCCGGCGCCTGGCGCTGCCGTCACGGCCGCGACGGGCGGGGCGGACACGGGGGCAGCCCCGGGTCGGGGCCGGTCCCTCCCCGTGTCCCCGCGGGAGCCCCCTGCCTGCCCTGCCGGCCTGCCCTCGGCACTTCCCCCCTCTCCGTCTTCCGTGCGGGCCCCAGCGGCTCGTGCCTGCGGCGGGGGTTTAACCGCTCCCGCAGCTTCGGGCCTGGCCCGGCAGGAACGGGAGCTCCCCTCAGAATGCGGGCCGCGGGGAATGGCCTGTCCTTGGTCCCCTCCGGTAGAGCCGGAGAGCTGACAGTCCGAACGGCTGGTTAAAAACATACAAGAAAGCAGAGCCAGGCCTCCATGAGATTCGGCTCTTTTTAGGGGATTGAGGCAAACGAAGCATCCAAAAAGGCGTACAGCTAATAACAGCGGTGCAGGCGCCACCAGCCAGGCCTGGATCGGCGCAGCAGAGCAAGGCATTTCTTTGTCATAAACGTGAGATGGTCCCTTCCGTCCTGGTTGTGCCGGGAGCACACCCAGATGTGTCGGGCTGTGATTCCTCTATGGGACAGCCCTTAGTCTGCATCCGAGGAGGCCAAGAGAAACTGTGGAGTTACACTTTGTCTTCTCCCACTGATTCTTTAATTTTCTAATTAATCTTTAATGAAATCTTGTATGTTTTCATCCATTTTGTTTCCTCTACTTGCTGAACACCGGCAGGGAATAAACTTAGTCAAACCAAATAAAAATGGTTCCACCCTCAAGAAGTACTTGCCTGATGTTTAGATTCTGCAAACGTATTGTTAATTATTGTTAGACTTGGAGAAGAATAGGGAAGGCAAACAGAATTTATGATGCTACAAATATTGCCAATGATTTAGGAAACCACTCATAAAAAAAACCTAAAACCAAAAAGCAAAGAGTGCAAGCTCAGTTTGTGCTTGGCTCATACTGCAATTTCTAATGCTATGACTTGTGTACACTCTCTGTTCCCATCTTTCTTTTTCCTTTTTTATTTTTTCATTCTTCGGAGAACAAGAGACTGTCTACTTGGTAGGATGGTCGAATTCCAACAAAAATAACTACACCGAGATAAAAGTTAATGATACTTATTACTATTCCCATTTAATTATTTAAATTGGACTTTAAGTAATTGTAGGATCCTGTTTGTACAGAAATTGCTACTGTTCTATTATGAACGTACACGGTTAGGTGGACTCATATTTTCAGCATTAGCCTAGCTTGTCAATTTGGATTTCTGCATAAGAAACATGACAAAATAAGCAACTAAATGCAGATCCATAGCACAGGCTGTGCTTTTCAGCCTGCTTTACAAGTTATTGCATAAGCACTCAACATAATGGTTATGCAAACATAACTGGTATTGCTTTAGAAAAACATCTCCAGTGATAAGTTTGTATTTACATATTTAATTCTCATTATGTAATTTTTAAAGCTGTGCATATTCCTGATACCAGAACTAAAGAGTAGTTAAAGTGGCTGACATTTGTAAGAGCCAGACAAACTGTTCAAATAATGCTAAAAGAGTTATTGCAGGTGGTTATCTCTGTTTGTAGTTGATAAAGCAACCTAGAGTAACATCCAGCAGAGCAGTATCTGCTTGTGGGCTTGTGACGTTCATGTTTCTTGGAAGGCAAGAGTTTAACCCTCTATGAAGAGATCAGACTGAATACCTGCAATGTCTTTAATTCACTCCTGGGTATGGTGGGGAGACAGGAGACCTCTGTTTCTGTGTGCCTGACTATGAAACCACTGGAAGTGGGAAAAACCTCAGTCTGCCACAGGAAACAAAACTGAATGTTCATTGTATTATTATGTGCTTTGCAAGATAAAATCAAGGCAATATCCCTTTTGAGTCTATTAATTGATCCTGGCTCATGTTTTAAAGCCATATTATCCAGCTGAAAGTACAGCTTTTTAAAAAATAGCTGAAGTACACTCAATATCATCACTCTATTTACAATTGTGACAAATAATTTTTTAAAAGTTAGACTTGTTTTCTATCTTTCTGAAAATCACAGGCTATTCAGCTCTTTATATTGGATTTTTTTTTCAAAATACATGAAAAAAGTGAGATATTAGCTCTTGAGCTTGAGTTTTTTCCCAGTCCTACTGTTATTGTTAGTGAAGGCTTTGTCTTGCTTATGAAGAGGAGATTACATTTTCTTGTATTGATAAATAAAAAATAGCCTGTTCTCTTTTTGTTAATATTTTCATGTATATTTTCTTTTCAAATTTTTGAATATTGCTATGTTTATTTCAGAATTGAAATCAACTTTTATTGCAATTTTTGAAGGGATATTTTATTTACTGCTCTACACAATTTGTATTTTGAATTGTTTGAAACTTACTTGAAATATAAGGCAGAGACTTGTAACTTAACACTGAGATACTTTTGAAGTCCATAAGGCAGTCTTTCTCAGGTGTTTTAGGGGATAACTCACTTGAATAATTTGAGAAATCTCTGTAATGGAACAGAGAAGTTCTGAGCTTCATAGGTGTCCAAAGGACCTCTGAGGTTAGGAATTGCCCTAAAGAAATATAGTATGGTAATGCTGAGATGATTAGGGAGACACAACAAAAATATTTTTCCTGAAATTTCAGGTTAAATCCTGGGGGGGGGGGGGTGTGAAATTAACAGACATTAAAATACTCATTTACTAGATTGTAGTCTCTATTTTGGAGGAATACCATAGGGAATATATTGTTTACTAGAGTCTCTAGTAAAGAAAATCAAATTTTTCTAACATTGTAGAAAAAGGAATGAGCATTTTGATGCAGATGAAAATTCCAAAAATTCTTTGTAAATCTGTGGTCTAGTTTCTATTTACATTAGGCTTTCTATAGTATCCATTACAATTGGGCATCTTTAGAAAAGACTTGACCCCATATCAAACAGCTTTTGCTGTATAAGATAAAGATAAGTTATTTGCTTGATGCTGTTGTGGGCAATTATATAAGTTGCACTTTTTTGAGCTCCTCATACTTGTAGACCTGAGCAGCTGATGTGAATGTAAACATTACACTTTTTCTAAGTGAACTTTGTCTTTAGGTCCTTCTCTTCATTTGCATATCTAGGCAGAATGAATGTGTGTTAACTTGGGTACTCCACCTAACATTCAAAACTCTACTCCTTTAAACTAACATGTTTGGCATTTTTGCAGATCAAACCCCAGGTTTTCGAGCCAAACCCCAAAACAAGGAGAATACATATTCAATAGTCAAGTGAAAAGTTGTTTTCATCATTTGAATACAGAAGCAAAGAAGAAAAGGAAAATTGATAGCTAAGAATTTAACTGAATAATCGTTAGTCTTCCCCAACTACTGAATCTGTATCAGCAGGTGCCCCAGAGATCTCAGCCTTTCCCAGCCTTGATTCATTCTGAAACCGGATTTGTTAAGTGCACGACCAGAGGCAGGAAATCCCACTGTGCAGTATCATACTGATGTCCATGTACAGCATCACGGTTGGAGCCTATCCTGACTCTGCCACTTGAGCTAGTGGATAATTAATTCTCTTCCCCTCCTTTTGTACCCTCACTTCCCAATAGCCCCCTGCGGCACCTCTCTCTTCTGCACTGATTGCTTTCCAAATTACCAACAGTGTTTCCTTCCCCCAGGTCGTTGCTTAGCTAATCAAAACCTCCTCCCAGATTCAAGTCACTGTATGACCCTCATCAGTTAAATTGCTTCCTCTCTAACTTCATGAAGTTACATTATAGCTCAAACAGTTAAATGTGAAAAAGCAGTAAAAAAAAACTGGATTCACAGAGGCTTGAAACACTGAATCATTTTCAAACCTTGATTATAGCATGCTCCCAGTCATGTCAATAATAATGAAAGAAATACAATTCATAACCTTGTACAGACCAAGCATCTGGGAGCACAAGTCTCTGCTGCATCTCTCATATCTTGGGCAGGTGCAACATATTGTCTGCAATAAGATGCCAGTGGTACTAAATCTACTGTAGTTAGTGATGAGAAGCCCATTGTCTTTACCTTGTCAATAGATTGCCAGGATGTTACAAAACTGTCGTGGGTATTTGGAACTTGAGCATCTGGTAATCGTAGTAACTAGCTGCTTTAGGAGTGTACTGGCATCCATAATAACTTGTATTTGGGTTTTCTTTCATTTCTTTCATTTCCAAGCTGCCTATGTGTGGTAGGATCTTGGCTAAGTGTGGATGAATTACTTCAGGTAGTTGATGGAGTGCTGGGTTTGTTATGTGGCAGAGACTTGTGTAAGATGCATGGCTACCCCACCAGCAGGGACCTGCAGTGCAGAAGATGTCAATGGGAGCTTTCTTCTTCATCTGTAGTGAAAATGTTCCTTGTAAAGGCACTGCAGAGAAGTGTTTACACACATGGAGGTTTTGTTGTTTATCTTAAAAAATAAATAAATTGTCTTTCATTTTTACTTATTAATCAACTTTATGGATAAACTAAAGGTATGTCTCAGTGCTATTGTGCAGTGCTGCAATCATACTCTCACAGGTGACAGCAGCACAGCAGTGCATCTGGACTTTCATGTCCTACATGCCAGCAGGGCTAATTCATCCAAGCAGAGTGCTGTACTCAGGTGATAAATTGTTCCCATGTTCAGATTTTAGTATTTCTTGCATGTGAAGTTACTTCACACTGCTACATTGTTCCGCAAAGCTCTTCAGCAACTGTGGTCTGTATGTGAATACACTTTATATAACTGTGCCTCAAGAAAGTAAAATGGCAGTACTCAGCCTTACTGTACTGAGTAAATTGACTATATCTCAACATATATAGTGTTGCTGTAATGTAAAATGTTAAAAGGTTGAATCGTATTGCATAACTGCTCTGTAAAATATTCATTGTACTGATGGCCCAGCTGTGTATACAAAGATTGTTAAATAAATCAATCCTAAAATAGTATCTTTCATGGCTAATTGTCTTTCCTAATTGTGATTATTTGAAGAAATCCAGGGAAATTATGTAAGAACTGGAGCAGACCTGTGTTGATTTTGTTCTGCTGCTGTATGTACAGCTGTACAAAGCAAACTTTTATATAGGATAGAAAAACAGTTGCATGTGTTTGAAAGAAATATTGACTTGCTTTAAGTTTTTATATAGTTAATGGAATGTGCATATATTTCTTGTCAACAACAAAATTTCCCACAAGTCCAGGGAGAGTTTTTCAGCAGAAATAGGATGTTTGAGCAGGGCAGGACTGAGGAATGATGCAGTCCCCTTCCAGCCATCCAATTACACGGAAGGGAAAAACAATTTTTTAATTGGAAACTCTGTAGTCTGAATTATATTAATGTTTCCTCAAAATACAGCTGCACGAGGAATAAAGGATGTGATATCTTCATAGCACCCCTCTGTCACCTATATTCTCCCAACTTGGATGACTGAGCTTTAAATACTGATAAATTAGTTACTAGCATTTCTCTTGTTCAGGTAACCTATTTTCCTGCAGCACGAAGCCAGGTAGGTGTCTCAGTGGTCATATAGAGGCCACCTCCCTACAAATTACACCATTCTCTGACCCGTTCTACATCTCACAGTTCAGGCTAATCATTGACAGGGCTTTTACGATCACAAGCTTTTAGTGAAGCTTTGATAAGACACTCCAGCAGTTTGTGGCGAATGAAGACAGTCTGTGTGGTGGGGACTCCAGCAAATGAATGGATTTTTTTTGGTGTCCGTACAAGGAATCTGACTTTTAACATTGGCACTATAAACCGGCATAATGTGTGGCCAACGACTGGAGAGAATTGTTGCTTTTTGGATGTTAGTTTTCATAAGGACAGTTACTGGGCTTGCTGAAGAGGGAAGATCTGTGTGGAAAAAGGACCCCCACTTCAGCCCTGTGAGTGAAACACAGATGTTTTTGTATGACACTTTCCCCAAAGAGTTTCTCTGGGGTGTAGGGACAGGGGCTTTCCAGGTGGAAGGCAGCTGGAGGAAGGACGGGAAAGGCTCCTCTATCTGGGACCGCTTCACCCACTCAGAGTTCAGTGATGCTGACAGCACAGGCACCTCCAGTGACAGTTACATTTTGTTGGACAAAGATTTGTCTGCTCTGGATTTTTTGGGAGTTACTTTTTACCAGTTTTCAATTTCATGGTCAAGGCTTTTTCCCACCGGAGTCGTAGCAGCTCCCAATGAAAAAGGACTCCAATATTATAACACCCTTATTGACTCTCTACTCTACAGAAATATTGATCCTGTAGTTACACTGTACCACTGGGACCTGCCCTTGATGCTGCAAGAAAAATATGGGGGATGGAGAAATGAATCAATAATTGATATCTTCAATGACTATGCCACCTTTTGCTTCCAGACCTTTGGGGATCGTGTTAAGTATTGGATTACAATCCACAATCCATATTTAGTTGCTTGGCATGGGTATGGCACAGGTATTCATGCTCCGGGAGAGAGAGGGAAAATAACAACTGTCTACTCTGTAGGACACAATTTGATCAAGGTACAGTATAATAAGATTTTTCAAATTGATTTTGCACAGCCATGGGAAACAATGGAAGGAATCAGTCCTGTGATCAATGTTTGCAAAAAAAAGACTGTGAAAGCATCAAGAAATAGCCTTTACCTAAGGCAGTCTTTCTGTTAATCCTCATTTTGATCTTATTGTTCTATTCACGAAAGATGACCTGGTAATTATTTATTTTAAAGTGCTTGTTTATTATTTTATTTAAAAATTTTACATATAAAATCTGGCTATTAAAGAGTAAGGTTTTCCTTCTTTATTCTTTCCATTTAGTTAAACACACTGACGTTACGATTCATTTGGCTACACTGAATGACTATTCTATTAGTTTAAAAGGAAACTTTTTTGTATTTGCATATTAAATCAATTCTACTAGCCATGGAGTATGTATATATAAGTATGATTAGTTCTAGCTTAGTAAGATCATATTGCAAAATGTTTATTCTCCAACTAGCAAGTTTATTCTCTGTGCCTAGCTGCATTACTCCCAGCTCTACAGTAGCTCTCACTGTGCCACGATCTCTACATAGAGACTGCTGCCTTTGGGATCTGTGGATGAGTGTGTCCCAGAAAAGTCCCATAAATTATTCTCCTTAAAAAAACTTTCTACTGAATGAATGGGGAATAACTATTACTTCTATGTCCAACCAGACACTTTCTTCCCTTCCTCCAAAATGGAGTCCTTTCCTCAGGACGTAGAAAGATGGAGCTACACCAGCACCTGTATTTCTTACAGGAGGAGGGAAACCTATCTCCATCAAGTATGGCTCTAGGGTGGACACCAGAATCATCTATGCTTGTAAACATCTTTGCTGGAAGATTTTTCAAACATCAGTGTAGTAGCCATCAGTGCTGATGTAAAATTCAGCACTAATTCACACTTTTTTTGTTACGATTTGTTATTTTCAGATTAGCTTTCTTACACTTCTTGGTAATCATTAGGAAAAACACAGTCCAAATGCAAGACAGTTAGCATAGAAAAAATTTAATAAGACTCAGTCCTTCAACCCCCCCTCCTAGAAATGTAGTTGCCTACATCTCAAAAGCCCTTTTGTCCTTCACAAAGATTAAGATTCCATCAATTTTCAAAATAGGGGCTTTAGCTCTACTGACTACATCCTTACCACAGACCAAAAGGGTCTGAAACCGAAATATTGTCTTCAAATAAGCCATACACACCTGCTGCCTTCTGAAGGGATGGTGAACATCATCATCATCATCAGCCTCTATATTCTAGCTCTTCATGGTTTAAAAACCAAACAACTAAACAAGAACCCCAAACAATTTTATTAGCATTTTTTAATTCTAGTTTTCCTAAATGTCCCCACTTTCCAGTGCACTAAAATAATTCCATATATCCCTGACATTGTTTTGTGTGCTCATTGCTGTTCAAAGGAAAATTCCTTGACTAAAATATCTTAAGAATTAGAAACTATTGGTCTTTCTTTTGAAAGCTCTTTGCATATGCACATGATAAATTAGAGGATCAGGGTTTGAAAGAGCATGAGAGTATTTTGAGAAGAGAAGAACGATACTGTTGTCTTCATTTTATTAGATTGACTTTTCCAGCCTTTTTGCAGGGTTAATACTAACTGACTTAGCACTTTCTGTGACTTTCAAGTCTATTGAATAATTTCTATATTAATACCAGGAAAATATGCTGAAATTAATGAGTCATATGTATCTAGAGTAAATACACAATATTGATCCTGCTTTAACTGTGTACTTAGCCTTGACATTTGTCCTTGATCTACCAAGGAAAGTGAAAGATTAGGGATTAAACTCTAACTGAAAAAAGATTAGTCAAGATTTAGTCAAAATACACAATTTGATGTATGATACAGCTTTTAAATTAATGTTTGTTTCATATCTGGTCTTACAAAACAAATGATATCAATCAGCTGGTTCCATCAACAACAGTTTGCACTTAGTGAAGATCTTCTATCAGAAAATGTTAATCTGCTTTACAGATAATTAACAACTCAAAGGAGAATTACAGGCAAGCAAATGCTATTGTCTCTACTATGTCTGTAAAAACCCTTACTAGAGATACTGACAAGTTTCTTTCAGTAAGAGTTAATCCTCAGAACTAAGAGTCACCAATGATACATATGACTTTGTGTATGAGGATCCTGTCTTGACTCACACAAAATGTACTTATTTGTACTTGAGTTCTACTCCTCTAGAATTATACCTGTGGCTGTATTCTCGACTGTAGACAACAGTTGTAGTAGTAACTTTACTTTCTTCTAATCAGCTCCTGAAGATGTGTACAAATACACTGAGTTGTCCCTGATTGCCTTTTACATGTCAGTATTCCATTCTAATTAGTTCGGTTTTGGCAAAGTGATCTTCACCACTTCACCTAGAAAAGTGTGATTGCTACGATTTACCTGGTGCTATTGTCATGGTACTTGGCACTGTGCATAATACAGCTCACTTCAGCAGGGGTTTTCTTGTTAAGCCAATGCAACTATATACCTCTCATTAAACAGTGGTGTTAGTGGCCTGTGTCTGGAAAAGAAAATGTACTAACCAGGTAAGAAATCACTAGAGGTAGAGAACAAAGCAAGCCTGGCCCTAGCAACCACCCCAGGCTGAAGGGACTTTCAGGAGAGCACAGTGAAGGTAACTGAGGAGATGACACTGGCCACTTAAATTTTCTGATGAGACTGGTAAGAAAACCATTTTATAATACTTTAACTATATCTTGCTATTTGCCTCATGCATCCATTTTTGTTGGCTTCCCTTTTCAGCTACAGAACCTGCATTTCAAAGGTTAGTGTTACTTTATCAGTATTTTCAAAGACAGACCTTGAACAAATGTTACAAGCACGACCTTAGAAACCATGAACAACTGATACACAAAATTTCACAAACTGTAATGCTTTGGTACTCCCTAGTTTAAACAAATATCTACCTGACATCAGGCCTTTTGGGTTTTTTTAACTGTCAAGGCTGTGTGTTTCTAGATAAATTAACTGAAATTATTGTCGAAGGTAAGCAATGCTGTTTGGCTTGGTAATGATGGTGGTCTAACTCAGCGCTCTCAGTATTTCACAATACTTCTCAGTGTTTTTCCTAGGTGCAAACAGTTATTTTCTTTCCAGATTAAGAGTATAAAGCCACACTTCAGGCATAAGGTAAACCCTGAGTTACTTGACAGCTCTTCAGCTGGGAGAGGTTACTTCCCCTCCCATGTCAGATCCTCTGATGTGATTCACACTGCAGTCCAGAGTCACCCTTCTGTGACCCCTGAGCTGTCTCATTTTCCTATAGGACTTTGACAGTGCTAGTGGTTCCTCAGTCTCCCATGTATTTCTGGTTTTGTGTAAATTTTGTCTGTTATATTCCCTTATTTAATTAATTAACAACATGACGTTTGAAGCTAATTCTAATGTGTAATGATGTTCAGCTTTCTAAAACATGATGGTAATCAGAAAAAATGGTATTAAGATGTGATACAAGATATGTTTTCATTGTCACTCACATGAATAGCAAAACTTCAGTCTGTCCTAGGGCAGTCAATATTTGGCCAATTATGAGTATTAAAACATGCCATACCCACTAGATTATATGCTGCCAAATTTCCTTTTAAAACTCAAGTGTTATTGCTCCCTACTTGGTGTGAGTAAGCTTCATTCTAGCTGCTGCATGTACTGTCAGAAAAATTATTGCCATTTCAAAGAAGAAATTAATTAAATTCCTGAACAAAATTCTCACTCAGAACTGTGAAAGTTGACATTTGGGTTCAAACTTCACATCTGGGTCCTTTGTCCAAATTTTTACATTTAGGGATTGTGCAGATATCAAAACTTGAACACTTACTTATATGATTAGGCCAAACTAAAATAACTAAATCCCAAGAAGAAGGATGAAGTGGATGTGATTTAATTAGAGTAAGCCCAGGTAACCCCCAGAGCACAGAGCATTAATAGCACAGAGTCAGCACTGACAAATGAAATATCATGAGATGCATAATTTATGGAACAATTGTAAAGATGGTTTAAAATTTTAACCATATCAGCAATCACTGCTTGACAAAGAAAGATCTAATGGGACTGTTTAGATCACAGAGTTCAAATCCCACCATTACAGCTGTTTAGTCTCAAAGTGTCCATGTAACAGCTATTCAGACCCCTGCTGGGACCTCTCCTGAAATTTAGACCTATGACAGAAGGCAAAAAGCCACAGCCCTGATCTGTCATAGTAACAGCACATGAGTAACTGAGCATTGCCCTCATCCCAAGGTACCTTTCAGGGTAACAGTGATGGCCCATTACAACTGTGCAGGGTAACTTGTGTGCCTTAACTGTGATATTTCCATATAAGCCTGCAGTGAGTCAGATTGAGCTACTTGCCTCTCTAGCTGCCAGCCCATACAGAAACTTACTAGGGTTACAATTTAAAGCTATTTTTCTCTCATCAGGCTCATGCAAAAGTTTGGCATAACTACAAAGAACACTTTCAACCCTATCAGAAGGGGATGATGTCCATAGTATTGGGATCACACTGGATCGAACCTAACAAATTGGAAGATGAGTTGGACATTTCTAAATGTCAGAAGTCTATGGAGAGAGTGCTCGGATGGTTTGCTAAACCTATCCATGGGGATGGTGATTATCCAGAAGAACTGAAAAATGAATTCTCATTTTTGCCACGCTTTACGGAGGATGAAAAAAACTACATAAAGGGAACAGCTGACTTCTTTGCATTTTCCTTTGGTCCTAATAACTTTAAACCTCCAAACACTCTACAAAAAATGGGCCAAAATTTGTCACTCAATTTGAGGGAAGTACTGAACTGGATTAAACTGGAATACAACAGTCCTCGAATCTTGATTGCAGAGAATGGCTGGTTCACTGACAACCATGTGAAAACTGACGACACCACAGCCATCTACATGATGAAAAACTTCATAAATAAGGTTTTACAAGGTTTGTACACAAGTTAGTTGTTGGATTTTCAGTGAGCACTTTAAAATAATCTGGTATTTAGCCCTGTGGTAATTTAATCTTTTTTTAAAAGTGGTAATGGCAACAAAGTTAATCATTAATTATTTATACCGCATGAGTACAAGTCATGGATCAGGATCTACTGGTGCTAGGTGTAGTACAAACACAGAAAAAAACCCATAGTCTCTGTCACAGAAAGTTAAAGTCCAACATTTGCGTTGGATTTTAAAACTAAATAAATAAAAAGCTGAGTGAGAAATTAATGAAAACAAATCTATTGGATATCACTTTTCACTGCTGGCAGCTCAACTGTAACACCTTTATGTGGGTACATACCTTGACAGAAGGAAAATAAGACTGACTAAAGACTGTCATTGACATGCTGGAGTCCTAGTCCAATGCAAAATGCATGAAGGAAATGAGCAGGAGAAGGACAATCATTCTTGAAGAATAATGCACACCAAACAAAGACGATATGTTTTAATAACACACATTTAATCTTGTATTTACCCTTCATAAAGCCAGTGTATGGGGTGCTCTCTGAAGGTAAAAGATTTAATTTTGTATGAAATATAAACACTATGAGTACCTTAAGCCTCTGCAAAAACAATATTTCTTTCCTCAGCCAGTTTATAGGAGTGGTGCTGGGAGCGGGGCAGTTGCTGGTTCTGAGAGCCATCAGCCCAGCAGGCTGCCCCACTGCTGATGCCTCACTGCAGTGATGGGATGGCTTAGATCCCTTTACAAAAACCTTCTTTATCCTCAGAAGAGGGAAAACATTTGTTATCATTTACTCAGAGACCAAGCCAGGAAGTACTGCTTCACCAACAACTGTAATTAAGCTCTAGAGGAAGATTATCCATATATATTTGAAGTTGGTTCAAATTGTAAACTTTACATAGTGCAAGGGAGCAATATATCCTGCCTTTTTTTGGAGGAAGTTGCACTCCAGTATTTGATTGATGGTATTTTAAATAATGCATGACACGGTAGGCAAATCTAGATGCAGGCCTGAATTCTACAGCAGACCTGTCTGTGATAACCATCCATGGATTCACACTTCTGAAATACTTGGTCAATGTTCGACCAATAACTACTTGTCAAGAACTGTCATCAACGTTTTGATGTATGCAGATACTTCAACTTCTGCCTCAAAATACAGGATTATCTCTTAATTAATGCATTTTTTGGGAAGCAAAGTAATTTGTCCAATCAGGAATAATGTTTGGAACATATTTTCATATTTTTACTTACAGAGAAGTCAGGTATAAATTTGCTGTTTGCAGCAAAACCAATTAGATCGTGTTAACCCCAAAACATGATTTGGGGCCAAACTGTAACGAGATGGTGGCCATTAAGACAACATGCAACAGGCTTAAGGAGCTATACTCATGTGTGTGTGTTTGTTTGGGGAGAATACTGTAAACTTTGCACTGTTTGTAACTCGTGGCACCATGAGTCATGAAAATAGGTGATGTATAACATCACCTTTACAGTGAACTGACCTCAGTTATGATCTAAGGATGCAAGTGAAGCCACAGTGTCTCAGTGGCACACATATGCCTGTCCATACTGAAACTATTACTCCTGCAGGACTCCAAGACTCCACCTACAGTGGACACAAAAATGCCCTGAGATCTCCTTCTGTGAAAGTAATCTCTGGTGACTTAGTTAATTCCTGACCTTTTCTACCTCCAGCTCCTTGTTCCTGCCCCCAGTCATCCCCTTGTTATTCAGGATTTTCTCATCCGCACGCCAACATTCAGTGAGGATCCTGCCTTCTGTTTCTGCCATCTCCTTTCACTGTCCCTGCAGACAATGCTACACTCTCACACTGATCCACAGGATCTTTACCTATCACCTCCCTAACTTTTAAGTCTTATTACCACAAAATATACATAAAATAGTGCTTTTTTCCCTACCCATTTTAACAAGCACAAGTTCTCAACTAGGCATCTCGAGTACTACAGCATCTTTTGCTCTCACAATTAAACTTACCTGCCATCCATTCAGTATACTTCTAGAAACAAAAATATTCTCAGTTGTCAGTTATGCTATCCCTAGATGTCTGCTTCCATTTGTTCAGCCTTCCTCATTGCAGACATGAAATACTCATCTTCACTTGCCAGGTCCTTCTGATCTACCTCTACATCATTCTCCACCTCTGCATTTTGCAATGGATATTTTCAGACACTTTCATACTTTCTCACATGGTTTCCCTAATATTTAGAAATTGCTTTTCTTGAAAATACATGCCATTGTATTGCTTCATTGCATTCCCTCATCTCCTTTCCAGTATTCTGGCCTTATCTATCAGCTTCTCATATACTTCATATCTGGCAACTAGGAAAATATCCTTCTGGACTGCACCCGTGCTGCTGGGTACCTTGTTACTCTGCTCATGTGGTGGACCACAGCTTGTCCATCTGACTGTGTCAAAATCCTCGGTAACCCCACTTGGTCACTGCTTTGCCCTTGATATTCCAGCCCTTATAAGGTTAATGTGATGAGTTATCCAGTGGTATTTCCTAGCTTAAAGCTGGCGACAGGCAGCTAACATGACTGACCATGGAGTTTGGACTTTTTCTTCCAGGCTGCCTGCTGGCACGTGCTGTAAGTGGGTAAAAAACATCGTGGTTAGTGTCTGGCAAGAAGCTGTTTTGCAGGTTCTCGTGCCCTTCCTGAAGAATCGGGTTCCATATCTGAGAAAGCAGTAGTCATCTTTCTCATATATTATATGTAAAAGATCATATGTAGACTCCTTTGCAAGGTAGAGGGATATTAAGAAACATGCAAGCACTGCACCCATTCTGTGATTAAATCAGTCTCTGAGCTGATCAACCCAACTTCTTCTGAAGTCATTAATTGTCCCATACCAACACATTAAATTTTGCAGTTTACAAGCTGAATAGGCATTCCTAAATGTTAGAGCTTACAGAGATCTTTCAAATAAAGGTAAAGAGTTTTAGCTTCATGACAAATGCACAATCTAGATCAACTGTTGCATCCTTAATTTTTACTCATGATTCTCTAATTTTATTGGTACATCTTACTTGCAAATTGTCAAATGCAACTTAAAGCCTGGCTGGCAGTGGTGTAGTATTTTGTGTTTGCTCAGAGCAGAAATAAAGCATCCTGCAGTAATTTAATTTCTTAAGGAACTAGTGACACATTTTTTTGTAATGAATAAAGACTAAGATATATAATGTCACAGTTTTGCAATTAATTACAATAGGCCAACAACCCCATGAATGTTGAAAAGACACTCAAGATTTTCAAAGTAAATAGCCTTTTCTCATAAATATCCCTTATATATGTTAGAGTACTAAATGTAAGACTCATGGATGTTACTTTCTTTTACATAGCTATTAAATATGACGACGTAGATGTGTTTGGTTACACAGCCTGGTCCCTCCTTGATGGCTTTGAATGGCAACATGCTTACAACATCAGACGTGGATTATTTTATGTAGACTTCAAAAGTGAAAAAAAAGAAAGGATTCCCAAGTCATCTGCACTTTATTATAAACAAATCATACAAGAAAATGGCTTCTTCCCAAGGGAGTCTACCCCAAGCTTGCAAGCTCAATTCTCCTGTGACTTCTCCTGGGGTATCACCGAGTCTGTTCTCAAGGTAAGCATAAAATATTATGAAGACTGCTGGAAGCAGAGTGATCAGTAACTTTACTTGGTGAACAAATGACTATGTATGGCACCTTGCATTCAGGAATCTCAATGCACACTGCCAACAGAAGTTAAGCCATAACTGCATAGCTTCAATTTCATGTACTTTGCAAGTTTTCAGATGAGATGGTCACAGAGTGCTGGTACTGCTGCAGCAGCAGACCCCACTGCAGGAGCCCTTCCACGCCTGGCCCACTCTTGCCTTCCCTCTGCTTGCGTCTCCACGTGGCAGATCAGATTAGAAAATTTCAGACCAAGTTGACTCCAATCAATTGTTCCTGGGTTATTTTTCAACCAGGGGCTTCCAAACCCAGTCTGGAGTGTGGCCATAGGGATGCCTATGACAGTGTGATGGATAGGGTTGCATGGGGCAGGGACAAGGTGGTTACACTGGTGGCAGCAGAGCTACCTGCAGGCTTAAGGTAAACAGATTCCTGGATTGACCCTGGCTCTAAGTGCTACTTAGACAAGTTGGTAAGAAGCCCTTTAAAAAGACACAGAGCATAGGTGAGATAACCAACCTAGAGCTCACATTTGAAAAGAGATCATACCACCTTTTGTCCAAACTGTGGGGTTTTTATATACTTTATTTTTCTTCTATTTCTGCTTTAAACTTGGTAAATAAGCTAACTGTATGGATGGCCAGAGTTGGGATACTCTTTCTGTCATTGCACAGACAGGGAGTCCCAGGAACAATATCAGCCTCAAAAAATAACAAAACCCCATAATTTAACCTATTCACTGACAACCATAGGAAAAAAAAAAGGTGCTATGTATTTTGTTAATATGTAGCACAGAAAAGTCCATTTTCTTTAAAAAAATAAATTAATCTAAATATTTTAAACTCCACAGTATTGTATTTTGAAGCCTACAAAAAGCATTTAAAAAAATTGGAATATGGAAAAAAGAAATTTTCTACTCAGAACCTTGTTAACTAGTAGGAGATAGAAAAGATAAAACTAAAAGCTACAAGATGTGTGAGATTACTATGCCTCAGTTTCACAAGGCTGATCTCTCAGCATTGCCAAAACAATCTGTACGTGCCTCGTATAGCCCCTGGTGCTTGTTCTTACCACTCACTTTCCCGGCAGCTGCCTGAGAACTGCTGTTTGCATGACCACAGAGCAAACTCAGTCAGGGAGATATATTGGTGTGAAAACATATGGCATGTAGGGTGGTGGCAGGGCAAATGCCAGTGTGCAACCAAACAGAGAGGACAGTGCAACTTCAATGTTTTCTGTAGATAAAGGAACAGAACAAGTAAGACGACCACTAGCACAAAGCCCATATAGGCGAGTTGGTTATCCTCTCCCCCCTGGAGTATCTAAGCTTTCTGACACCCAGCACTAATCCTACAGCTGAACACAGGCAGAAGTGCAGACTACGAGGCAGCATTCATTTAATTAAAAACCATTGTAACATAGTTTTTATTTTCACAGGCAGAATTGGTGGCCTCCTCACCACAGTTCTGCGATTCCAGCCTGTACCTCTGGAATGTCACAGGAGATGGGCTTCTGCACAAAGTTGAAGGGGTAAAGCTAAAAACCCGACCAGCACAGTGCACGGATTTTGTCAGTATTAAAAAGCAACTTGACCTCCTAGAAAAAATGAAAGTCACTCATTACAGATTTGCACTTGACTGGTCACTAATTTTACCCAATGGAGATTTGTCAGTGGTCAACAGGCAAGTTCTTAGATATTACAGGTGTGTGATTAGTGAAGCACTGAAACTCAATGTTCAATCCATGGTCACCTTGTATTATCCCACTCACACCTACCTGGGCCTGCCAGATCCTTTGCTGCAGGCAGGAGGATGGTTGAACCAATCTACTGCCTATGCTTTTCAAGACTACGCAGCTTTATGTTTTAGGGAACTTGGCGATTTGGTTAAACTTTGGATTACAATAAACGAGCCTAACCAGCTAAGCAATGTGTACAACCGGAGCAGCAATGATACCTATAGGGCAGCACATAATTTACTAATAGCACACGCCATGGCCTGGAGAGTATACGATGAGCAGTACCGGTCCTTCCAGGATGGCAAAGTGTCCCTGTCCCTGCATTCGGACTGGGCTGAGCCTGCCAACCCCTACTTTGAATCTCATTCAAAAGCTGCCGACAGGTTTCTTCAGTTTGAAATAGGCTGGTTTGCCAATCCCATATTTAAGACTGGCGACTATCCAGCTACCATGAGGGAATATATTGGCTTCAAAAACAGAAAAGGCCTCTCATACGCTTTGTTGCCATCTTTCACAAGTGAGGAAAAGCAGTTCGTCAGAGGTACAGCTGACTTCTATGCACTGAATCATTTTACCACGAGATTTGTGATTCACGAACCTCAGAATGGGAGCCAGTATGAATTTGATCGTGACATTCAATTTCTGCAGGATATCACCTGCCTGAGCTCCCCTTCTCGTCTGGCAGTGGTGCCTTGGGGAATGCGCAGAGTTCTCAGGTGGATTAAAAAAACCTACGGCGACATCGATATTTACATCACAGCAAATGGAATAGATGACCCGTCCTTAGACAACGATGAACTTCGGAATTATTACTTGGGAAAATACGTACAAGAGGTTTTAAAAGGTGAGCATTCAAGTTCCCCAGAGCCAATTCTGTGGCTCAGACCCAGGCAATCCTTAGGCAAGCTGTTAAGACTTGCCCTAGATGGAGCAAGCAGTTCTGGTTTAGATGCAGAAACTGGCCATCAGCAATCAGCTCCCTGAGGGACCTGATTCTGCAGTCACACTCAGGGCAGATTTAATACAAAGCAAGCCTCTGATACGAAACATAGCTACAGCTGCTTCCAGTTTAAAGCATGTGAGAAGCCATCTGTGCATGCACATACAGCATAGTTATTGAGAAGTTATTAGGAGATGGCGCTTCAGACCAACAACTTTCAAGAGACAAATTTCTACTCTCCAAAGAAAGGCAGAAGCCTTCTTACTTGCATGTTGAACTAGTCATTGGACAGGAAATTGCAAGCAAGTCCACAGAGACCTGGAGGGACATGCAGAGTCCAACTCTAGTTCCTGTTCCACTACTTGCTTTCTCCTGGGCACCTACAGAAATACAGTTCTTTACTTTAAAGGAAGATTAGTAACAGTTATGGAGGTAGTGGACAAAAACATTCAAGACGATGATCTTCAGCAATAGCTTATTGTATGAGAAATCCTGCAAGCACCTCAGGTCTCACATCCCTCTTCCTCCAACCAACTGTTAAAAAAGGAGTGAGCCACAGGCTACCAGAAAGACCTCAGTACCTGAACTATACAGTCAAAATAAGATGCACAATACATCCTTGCCCTTATATTCCCTTCCCTATTGGCAAACATTAGTGAGATCCCTGATCAGGACGTGGTGTTTAAAAGCTTTTATGAGGCACCTGTCAGCAAACACAGCTTAGGTATCCTGGTTTCTCCTCTCTAGGAGTTAGCTACATAAAAAAATGAGACAAATCTTACTTGTGGCTAAGCATGGCTTCAGATTACTTTTAGATACCAAGAAACAAAGCATTCTCTCCCTAGTGTTTAGCTCTTTCTCAGTTACTAAAGGACTAATGAGCATTTGCTGGTTTATTTCCCATGCTAATTTCATACTGCAAACAAAAGAACAACACATTATTAAAGGAAATAAGTTATTAAAGCATTGTTTAAAGGGCATTTCATCATAGTATTTCCATTTTACTTCTCAGATAGTGTGACACTTTACAGTACTCACAAAAAGATCCCAATTTACATGTTCTTGCTTAATCAGGGTCACTGATTCTGAACTATGCTCACTGCTTGTACATGAATTGAAGGGATCTTTATTCACCAAGGCCTGCTATTTATAATTTTAAGTATTTTCACCCAGCACTTGGGTGCAGCAGTATAACATACAGCCATGCATGCTGTGGGGCTGGGCAGCTGAGTTTGGAGCAGGGAAGGAATTTTTGGAAAGCTTTTCTTATGGCACAGATGGGCAGTTGCTCCCCCTGAGTCATCATAGCTGGGTTCAGCAAAGAGCAGCATCTGGCTTTTCCCAGGAAAGCAAACTCCCAGCTCCAACTCTGTCCAAATCCAGCTTTCACACAGTAGGTCCAGAAAATTCCCAAATTTTAAGCATTTTTTAAAATAATGATGCACAACTGAGACAGCCGAATATTATTAGAAGCAGCAAGTAAATATTACATGATGCAATTACATTCTTTAACTATTTGAAATCTGAACTTATTACCAGAAAGTTTGCATGTTTTACCTAACCTATAAGGTTTTATTAATGTCTGGTTTTGGTTTCTCTTCCTTCTCAGCATACTACATTGACAAAGTCAAGATTAAAGGCTACTATGCATTTAAACTGACTGAAGAAAAATCTAAGCCCAGATTTGGATTCTTCACTTCAGATTCAAAAGGAAAGCCTTCAGTAAAATTTTACAATACCCTGATAAGCAACAACGGCTTCCCTGCGAACTCCTCAGTCTGCAGTCCCTCAAACCAAGAAAAGCAGTGTAGCTTCTGCTTGTTTATTTCCCAGAAGAAGCCATTAATATTCTTTGCCTGCTGCCTTTTCTCTACCCTTATCTTGCTTTTAACCATTATTTTTTTTCACAAAAGAAAAAGAAGAAAACGTTATAAGGCAAAAAGCATGCAGTGCCTCTGCATTTCATTTTAAAAGGGGGCACAAGCCCACTTTCAGTGAGATCCATCACTCTTCAAGTTCTACAGCAGATGATACAGCTCAGACAACTGTAGAAAAGCACTGAGTCACTCCAGTCATACACACCAAGCATTTCATTCAAAAACAGGAAGTAATCACATGCACAGGACTAAGAGCTATGACTTTCATCCACCTACTGTACATAGAGGATAAGTTCACCTATTTAAAAAAAAAAAAAATGATTCTACTGTGCCTTGGAATAACCTTTCAAACAGCTTGACTTGTAAACGGCGACTAAGCTTTGCGAACTGATCCGCACTTTCCTATGAACCAAGGTGTCTTCTGATATTCGTGAGTGCTGTTGAGCATGAAGTTGCAGCTGTTCAGAGCTTACAAATAAAAGTGTTATTAGAACCCACAAACCTTCAGCTAAGTACACCACCAAGAAGGAAACGTCCTGGGCCGGCTCCTAAAACAACAAATTCAACTCCATTATTGACCAGTATAGATCCCCTGACATATTGGGTGACGTAGTTTTAAGCAAATGTAACTGGGTTAAGTCAAAATCATACAGAATCACTATTTTTCACCTCCAAAATCGGCCTGCTATAAAAAGTTCTTAGGAGAGAACATGCAAATAAGTAACTATTAATCCACTCAAAAGACTGACAAATATAATTGTAAATTGCACTTGTCATCATTCAAGTGGGTCTTTGGGCAATTTTTAAAATTTAACGTGTGGATGCTTTCCTCACTATTAAGCTTCAGCAACTTGTTGCCAAGCATGTTTCTGCACTATCCCAGGGATTTTTGGAAACATTTTTTAAAAACTGAATAGAACAAGTGACACTGTGGATTTTACCATAGCACAGAAATAGTACAACCTCCCAATTAGACGTTGCTACATGGCCAGATTAGCAACTAAGAAAAAAAGCTGTATCCCCAGATGACAAAAATCACTGCTGGTGAAACTCAGCAATATGCTCTGATGGAACTCTGAGGTCAAGCCCTTTGTTTTCTTAATTTAGCAACAGAAATAAAGCATTTTATTTTCAGACTACTGCTTCTATGTATTTAGTTTAAATGGTCTTAAAAATCTAGTTCTACTGACTTCAATTTTTTTTTTAATCTACTTCAGATTCTGTCACCACAAGTCTAAATTAAGAGATTTTGAAATAATGTGAAAGAACACTATTCTGTGTGAGAACAATGTTTTTGCTATTTCTTAATGCTATGATTCAAAAATACCACTTCATGACTTTGCACACTGGGTCCACACTACCAATGTGTTTTCAAACCATCAGACTTCATTCAGACAATGTTCTCAGAGGCTGGCAGGGCAGTGTGCACACCACACTAACATAGCCTTTCTGTGACAATCTGCTTGTCCAAAAGACCTTGAACAAGTTCATGCAATCACCATTTAGTTCTTTAAAAAAAAAAAAAGCACAAGATATTAAGTATGTTTTATTTTATTAAACCTCTCATGGTGTTCTGGTTTTGTACCAGATTCTTTGAGCTGATCTTGCTGATCTAATATTTCATGGTGGTTTGTATCAGGATCCAGACAACTGTAAAAAAACATTAAGAGCTATTAGAAAGATTTAGCAGTGCAAATGTGAAACTAAAAGTTTATAGCCATTTGATGCTAATTTATCTGATAATTTTAATGCAAGATAGACATTAATAGCTCAAAGAATTTGCTTTATTTTGTTCAGATGAGATTACTTAAAGATGCCTTCAAACACAACAGCTCATGACTGTTCAATAAGCAGGTAGTAAGTTGTTCCATCTCTCAAGTAACTTTGAACAGCACTAAAAATTATTTTTTTTCAGTGGTTTCCAAGTGTCTGTTACCTGCCTGGTGATAAAAAAATGAATGTTTCTGAAACTCAGTTCATTGGCATCCTGCCTCAAGCTTAGGTTACAGAAGATACACAACACGGAACTTATTTGCAAATCAGCCTGTCTCATCCTGCACAAGTGTTTTGCACTATGTATGGAACCATATGTAGCTGAAACACTTAAAATTCCGAAATTCCTTTAACACTTAAAATTCCTAAATTATCCCAAAATCCTTGTACTCAGCTTCAGTAACAAAAGTCCACATACAATGGAAATAGTTGAACTTGTAAACAGACCTGTTTACCAGCATTTACACACAAACAGCATAGAAGAACCTTTATATACAAACTGTATGCTGACCACTATTTTTAGTCAGGGCAGTGTCCAACCAGGAGGAACATTAGTCTAAGGTCTTCTCTGTAAATAGTTGTAAACTGGTCTGTCAGTCCAGGTCAGCTGGTTTTAAATTATCAGCCACCACTGCAGCCAGTGCTCACAGTGCAGAGTACAGCACTGCAGAGTTAGATATTCCTCCATACAGTAGCATAATGCCAAGTTGAGAAGAAAAATGGCTGTCGAAAGACCTAGCAAAATTAAAGTTTTATGACATGCCTTGTGCTGCCTTATACAAACATAACTTCATCCCTGTTGGGAACCTGCTTAACCACAGCCATGTTGAAGCAGATGAACCTTGTGAAGTCCCCATCTGTAAACAGAAGATGTACAATGTGCATTAAAATGATACCAACCTATGAGTTTTACTCATCTGCCTGCTGTACTGTTCCTTTCTCAGAGACGTAGATACCATCCAAGAATTTCCTGATATCCTTGTTCTTGACTGTGGTGGCTTGCTGGATCAAGGCAGCTGCAGACAAAGCAAGACCATTAGTAAAATGCAAGAGGTCTTGTAGCCTTTGTTTACACTCCAGTATTTCAACAAACAAAGGGAACTGTCATCTAGAGAGAGAAATTACCAACCTGAAATCCTGTCAGGTCTAATGAAAACAGAATGCATGTCACTGAGCTGGTCTTGGCAACTTGGGGCCCTGACAGTTCATTACTGCACACTTGTACAACAGAAAAGCTGAAAAGTTTGGTATCAAAAAGGCCATAAATACTGACTTTACAGAAAAAGGTTCCCTGGACCTGTAAAAACATCTTTAAGTGTAGAAGCAGCATAAGGAATTATGAAAAACAGTTATGGTGACTAAAGCAAAAAAAAAAAATCCTAGGCTGTTGTTTACCTCAGGGTTTGAGGAGAAAGAGTTTGCTAAGCTGACATCTTCAGATAAAAGTGGCCATATAACCTTCCTACACATCTCCTTTCACAAACCTGAATTGGAGACCAACTCAATGTCATTGCCTTCAAGGATCAGCTCATCTTTCTGGGCTTGAGACACTGCACAGGTAACACCTGTGGAAAGGAAAACACATCATCTAGACTGTCGAAGATGTTAAGTGTGGTAAAGAAACAGTATTAATATCCCAGTTTACAGATCTAGAAAGCTGCATTCAAGCCAATAATTAGCTTCTATAACTTTGTTAAGAGAATCTCTGAAATCCATCCCAGGGTTGTCCTCCCTCACAGTTTCAAAACTCAAAGATTAGTGCAAGTTATGCTCTGGATTGAAAGCAACTAAGTGATATTCCTGCTTACTCATTACTACACAACAACACTGTGTACAAGCCAGAGACTTTGCCAGCACAGCTCTGTCAGCCAGGTGGTGCCACTTCCCACAGGCTTGTGTTCAATAAGACAAAACTGGAGTCACCATAATCAAAAGTCATTGAAAATCACCTGCCCCCTGTCATGTCAAGCACTGTGTTTATTTATTAGCAATGCTGAGAATACTCAAGGTGTAAACATTATGGCATCTGAGAGTCTAACAGGAAACTTGCATTTGCAAGGAGATAACAAAAGTTTTTATAATTTGATCTACTTAATCAAAGCCATCCCTTTACTATCTTTACAGAAAAGGCTGACAAAAAACCCCAAATACAGTAATTAAACCCTGCCTTAATATCCCACTGTAAATCAAAATCAAAGCCCCTGTAACTCTGCACTGTAGCTAAAAGGGGTTTGGGACAAATCTGATGCATTCCTCTAAAGCCACCCCAAAACATCATCAGTCACATTAAATAACCTTACCCATACCCTCACTAGAAATGCAATCAGAAAAAAAAAGGATATGGAAAGTCTTTTCTACAGTCTGAAGTTAACTCTGTTTATGAAATGTTTTGTCTCCTCCCTTCAGAATTTTAACAAGCTCCATCAAGTGCCTATTCTTCTGTTAGACATTTTGCTGAAACTACAAGTATGCAAGATGTAAAACCAGCAGGTAAGATGGTCATTTTGAAATTTATCATGCCTGCTCCTAGATAATCAGGAAATTCAAACTACACCACCTCAAACACCAAAAATATGATATGGAATTAATTTATGTACAATGTTTAAAACAGAAACACAAATCTAAAATTAAGCACTGCAGTTTACCAACTATAAACAGTGCCAAGATCTCACAATGACAAAAGGACATCTTGGACTCCCTGTATTGCAATAACTTAACCAGTTATTAGCTAGCTCTCAATATTAAAAATAAATTACAAAATCCTTATTAATAATAAAGGTAAATAGTACTAAAGGTATCATAAGAAGATTACATGAATTCAGACAAGCAAATGCTGCTCCAACAATTTTTCAGCATCTCCCGCTCTCTGTTGCAGTGCCCAAAGAAACCAGCTTGAAAAGCCCAGTTAGAATGGCACAGTTCATCTCCAGAAATGCTCACCTGGCCTCATCCGCACTCTGCGGATGTACTTCTCTCCCAAGAAGTTTCGGATCTCCACAAGTGAGCCGTTATCCTGTATGACCACATTGATTGGGAAGTGAGCATACACCGACCTCATCTTGTAACGAAAGCCCTGTGATACAGGACATAATCAGATGTTAAAAACAGAACACATCCAAAAGGTAGAACACGTGCATTAAGTTTACTGGAAAAATCTACCCAAGATGTATCAAAAATAGTTTCTTAAAGAGGGCAGGACACTGAGCCCAAGAGACATCCGTGCTTTTTTCCACCTGCAAAACTTGCTTGACATCAAGTGCAAGAAAACAGTAAAAGGAAGAGACGCTACATCTTGGATGCTTAGAAACACTTCCCCAAAACTAAAAGGCTATCACTGCAGGTAACAAAAATATCAGCACTTATCCTGCTTCAAAGTAAAACTTACCAGAGTGACCCCCTTGATCATGTTCTGTACATGGCTGCAGATGGTGCGGACTGTTGCCAGCTCCTTTCTGTTACCCCACCACTTGTCAACTCGCAGCTGGTTTAAAAAAACACATCAACAAAGCTTTCAGCTACACTTCAAAACTAACAATGAAATATTTTTGTGACAAACTAGGAGCAAAGCATTCACATAAACTACTTAAAAGCACAGAACTACTCTGTTTCTCTGACAGACTATTAAAGGCCCACCTGGCCTTTAAAGTCCCAACCCCCATGTATGTCAGAAACCTTTATCTTGTTCATGTCTTGCTACTAACAAATCCTCAAAAGAGCTAGGATAGATAAATCCAAAATCTTAAACTGAAGGTTGTATTATCAAATGCTAAACATGTTGTTCCAAAGTCAGTCTCCTATGTATCACCAACTTAAATGAAACACTGTGTGTGGGTCCACCGTTTTAATGAAACATTTGATACTTGTGAGCAAGTAGCTGCAATCAGCCACTCTTGGATTTTTTTTATACTTTAAAAGACTATATGAAAATATTATTCATTCATTTAGAGAACACCTGCTCTTCTGATGTTCTTGCTGCTTCTGGAAATCAAACGAACTCATTTAGTTTTACCCAGCTAAAACGTGCCAGTCTGTAAAACAACATCCATCCATCAATCCCTTTCCCTGTACCTGACTTTGACTACAAAGGAATGCAACCAACACATTCAGGTCAATATAACAGAACCGCAACGCTCCCACAGTGCCGGGCTCCATCAGACCAACCTCTTTCAGAAAACGCAGAAATGAGCAAAACCAAACAAACGTACCTGTAGCTGAACATTTTCGGTCACTGTTCTACACAACCATTAAGGTTTTAAGCCAGCTGTTAAGCTCCCCTCCGTCTCCGGGCCGCGCAGAACTCACCTTCTTGTGCTTCTTCCCCAGGAGGGACAGCTCCACGTTGATGTGGTTAAAATCCCTCCGCAGGGTTCCTCGGGGGCCCTTCACTATGACCGTCCGGCCCTTCAGCGAAACTCCCACTGCGAACAGAAGGTGGACACGCGTTATGGGCCGTGGGGACGGCAGCGCCGGGCACCCCCCGAACGCAGTGGACACTGACCTTGCTCGGGGATGTCCACGGTCTGGTTGCTGAGGATGGTCTTCATCCTGCGGGAGAGAACGACACAGGCTGGAGGCTCCCGCGACCCTCTCCCGGCGGAGACCCCGCCCGGACGGACGCGGCGCCCTCAGCGCCCAGCGGGGCCCGGCCGGGCCGGCGCCGCCCGGGGCTCCTCCCGCGGCGTGCGGGACGGGACATGCCGCGCTGGCGGGGCCCAGCGGGGCCCCAAGGGGCTGCCGGCGCGCGGGCGGGGCGGCGCGGAGCCGCGCGCCGGGGATGGTCCCGGATGGTCCCGGATGGTCCCGGATGGTCCCGGATTATCCCGAGCGGCCTCACCTGGCAGCGCGCGGCGGGGAAAGAGAGTGCGCGTGACGTCATCGCATACTTGTAGCCTCTTCCGGCTCCGTGACGTCATCGCGCCGAGGCCGAGCCGTCCGAGAGGCAGGAGCAGTCGAGACGGCCGAGCGCCGAGCGCATCGCTCGCGCCGGTGCCGCCATGTCGCTGCTGCTACCGCGGGGCCGCTGCGCGGCCACCGCCGCCGCCCGGGGGCTGCTGCTGCCGCGGGGCCGGGCCCGGGTGAGTCCCGCCGCGTGACCTGGGGGCCGGGCGGGCGGGGGGCGATGTAGCGTGGCGCGGCACGGCGAGAGGAGATCGCACGGGGAGGGGACGAGGCGCGCCCCGGTGCCGGTGCCGAGAGGGTCCGTGGTGGTGGCGGCGGCGCGGGGCGGCCGCGGGCAGAGCCCGGGAAGGGCCATCCCAGCCCCGCACGGGCACACGCACTCCCAGGACACCGAGCCCCGGCCCCGCTCCCGCGGGACAGCGCCCGGAAGCACTGGAAGCCATCGCCGCGTCCTGCAGTCCCGAAGTGTCAGAGGAATCCGCACAGCGGTGTTTCGCGGAATCACAGAATCAGTGAGGTTGGAAAAGATCTCTGAGGTCGTCGAGTCCAACCTATGACCGAACACCATCACGTCAAGCCATGTCCAGTCTTGGCTTAAACACCTCGGGGGACGGTTGAATCCACCACCTCCCTAGGCAGTCCATTCCAATGTCTAATCATCCTTTCTAAGAAGAAATTCTTCTTGATGTCCATCCTAAAGCTCCCCTGGCGCAGCTTGAGGGCATTTCTCTCGTCCTGTCACTTGTTACCTGACAGAAGAGAAGGACCCCCACCTGGCTACAGCCTCCTTTCAGGCCGCTGTAGAGAGCGATCAGGTCTCCCTTGAGCCTCCTTTTTTCCAGGCTAAACAGCCCGAGCTCCCTCATCCTCTCCTTATAGGACTTGAGCTCCAGACCCTTCACCAGCTCTGTTGCCCTTCTCCAGCTCTGTTGCCCTTCTCGGGACACACTCCAGCACCTCAATATCTTTCTTGCAGTGAGGGGCCCAGAGCTTGACACAGGATTTGAGGTGCAGCCTCACCAGCGCTGAGTAGGAGGGGAATTTATGTTATACTGTGTAACTTAGCAGGGTATTATGGTAGATAAGTCTGTTTCATGCGGCTTAAAATAAAAAGAAGTTAACTTAAAGGCCATTGGAAAAATGCTTATGCAAAGTGTACATTAACTAGCAAAAGGGCAAGTTGTTGTTTAGTATATGCTGCTAGTACATTTACTACTAAATAAATTACAGTTTTGCTGCTTTTAGATATCTGGGAGCCATGTGTGTAACCAGTACGGAACATCGAGTTCTTTGCCAGGGGACAAAAAAGAGTTTCTGCAAAATGGGCCAGACTTGCAGGACTTTGTCTCTGGGGATCTGTCAGACAAGAGCACATGGGCTGAGTATAAAGGCAATTTGAAGCGTGAGAAAGGAGAAAGGTAATTGTGATTTTAAACAACTGTAGTTGCTTCTGGGCACTATCTTGCACATTTAGTAATAACTACAAAATGTATACTCTGTATTTTTATTAAATTCTGCACTACTGGCTTGCAAATTTAATGATTTTTCAGTAAGAAACAAAGCCATGCATAACAAAACATGGAGACATGGTGTTTTCTCACGTGAGTGCCTGTGCCATGGCCTGTATTGAATTACAAATATCAGTAGGCGAATGTACCCAGCTTTGCTGTTGAAAAAATATTATTGGTAGAGTAAAACAAAAAATTAAGACTAAATTATAAAATGCTTAACCCCCCATATTTCCGGTTACAAATTTGATCAGAAGCAATAGCTGTACAACAGCTGCTGCCGTTCATTATCGCAGTCTCCAGTGTGGCACTGTTAAACCCCACTGGAACAGTGAATGGTTTTAAACCTTTCAGTGACAGCAAACTCCTGCATCTGAGTGTTGGCATGATGATAAACAAGGAAGAGAGAAGTCTGATCTGACTATCAATGATGTTAACATTAGTTTCTGAGTTGCATCAGCTTTCAAGGAACCTTTCCTTGTTGGGATCCATAACAAATTAAAATGAATCTATAAAATTACTGACATTTGCTATGTAAGTAGTTTATTAATCTTTATGTTTTCTTGGTGTTACTCAGGCTGCGGCTTCCTCCATGGCTGAAAACAAAGATTCCCATGGGAAAGAACTACAATAAACTAAAGAATACCTTGAGAAGCTTAAATCTTCATACGGTAAATCTGGCACCAACCAAGTTTTCCTGTAGAAATAAGGCATTTTTTACATTTTTTTTTTTCTGTGCAGAACACATAGAAAAAGACATGAGTCTTGCATGATCTTCAGGGCTGAAACCAAGCCAAATGCTGATCCTTTTTGTCAGAAGTGAATTTTTTGCCTGCTATGATTTTAAGTACTAGGCTTTACTATTTGCATTACCAGAGATCAGAAGATGCTACATGCAACTGTTTTTAATGGGAACGCACACAATTTCAGAGTTACATACATGTTTTCCATGAAAAGAACTGTACAAATGTGTATATTTTGTTAATTGTACCTTCCAGATGGTAAAAAGTGGTGTGAATGCATGGAGAGCTTTTTTCTCTTTTTTTTTTTCAGGCTAAGATCATCCTTTGATGAGTCACAGACTTTGTGAACATTTTAACACTTTTTAAATTTAAAATGTTAATGACAGTCTGTGCTAATTAATAAGGCAGTTACATGGTTGAGGAGCTTCTTTTGGCTAATGGAGTTGCAGTTGAGAAGAAGCAACTCCAGAAGTTCCAGAGCATGGAACTGTTAACCTTATTTATCACAGAAGGAATTATGTTTTGTTTGTAGGCTACTATTGAAATTGATCAGTAATAAAATAATTATTTTCAATAATAATATGAAAAATGCAGGTTCAGTACAGCCTTTCACCCTCAGGTATGTGAAGAAGCACGTTGTCCCAACATTGGAGAATGCTGGGGAGGTGGTGAATATGCCACAGCCACGGCTACTATTATGGTAAGTCATTAACCATTTCTTAAGTGTTCTGTTAATGTCTGAGCTGTTTGTAGTGCATTGCTGGATCTCTAATGTAGTGGAGTGGTTTTATTACAATAAATTTAGAGTAAAGCACTGTCCCAGTTTTATTTGCTTATTGTTGGGATTTATCTGATGTAGCTTATGCAGCTGTTTCCCAGCTGAGCAATAGTGACATGCACCATGTAAATGAATGTGTGTCTTGTTCCAGCTGATGGGTGATACATGCACTAGAGGCTGCAGATTTTGCTCAGTAAAGACAGCAAAAAATCCACCTCCTCTGGATCCCCAGGAGCCTTACAATACAGCCAAGGCTATCGCTGAGTGGGGCTTGGATTACGTTGTGCTGACGTCTGTGGACAGAGATGGTGCGTAGGTCGCTCTCCTGCCTTTCCCTCTGAGCTCTCAGATGTGTTATGTGGGGTAAACACAGGCCCCTGTAAACATTTATCAACACAGCTATCAAGGAGGGCTGTTCTAAAGGAGTCCACAGTGATGAAACTTCAGGAAGTTCCTACATATTCTTAGTATTTCTCCATATCTGATAAAACACAACAGAAGTTACACTGTTATTAAATCGCAAGAATAATAGAATATTAAATATTTATATTTTTTGTGAAATGCATACATAAACACCGTATTCTGTTACTCCATTAGCAAAAAAAAACCCCAACCACAAGCATTCATATACAATGTCATTACACAACTTCTTCCAAACACTAAACCTGGAATATATTATATGTAATAAAAGGGGGCGGAGTTTAGGTTGGACATTAGGAGGAATTTTTTCACAAAAAGGATGATTAAACATTGGAATGGGTTGCCCAGGGAGGTGGTGGAATGACTGTCCCTGGAGGTATTTAAAGAAAGACTGGATGTGACACTTAGTGCCATGGTCTAGTTGACATCATGATTGGTCATAGGTAGGACTTAATGATCTCAGAGGTTTTTTTCAACCTAATTGATTCTGTAATTCTGTGAAAACTGGAAGTTGCCTTTTTTTAAGGTTGTAGTAGCTCCTTTGAGGTGATATCATATAAGAGGGGAAAACCCCTGGAAAAACTGTTCAGTATGGTGGGAAGTCCAGTAGCTTCAAAGCAGCCTACAGAGCAGTAATATATATATCTCAATTTTTGTACAACTGTTTCTCAGACAAAAACTGTATATAGATAAAGCCATTCTGTGCTCAGGCTGACAGTGGACCTAGAGACAGCTAAAGGTGAATCACAGTCACAGTTAGACTTTGTGCAGAGCAAGGCTTGGTAGGATATCCTTTGTAAACCCTTGGCATAAGCGTTAAAATAAGACTGGGGTTTGACTGGCTTATTATTTCTCATTTAAACTTGAATCTGTTATGGGTGTTGAGTCTTTGCTAATAAGTAAATACATTTCTTGAACTGAAAGGTTAACTGAGTAATTGACATGCTTGTAGATATGCCTGACGGTGGAGCAGAACACTTTGCAAAGACAGTCTCACATCTGAAAGAAAGGTATGTCATTAATGTATTGCTATTATTCTTATAACCTTAGAATGTGGTACTGCATGTAGGTCAAAGCTACCTTTAGCTGGAGTATTCCAGGCACCATGCAGATACAAAAGTCTGCCTTTAGCCTATCTGTGCTGCTTTCTTTTTCTTTTCATCTGTCTCATGGAATGGCCCCAAACTGTTTTGAATTTGGATGCATTTCCAATTCATCCCAGGCTTATGTAAAGCTAAGCACTGGATTCCTTCTTTGAATGGGCAACTGGTTTACCAGGAAATGAGTACATTCTTTTGAGGTGCGGTCATTCCTGAAGCTTGGGGCTCAAACACAGCGGATTTAGGTAACACTGTCACCACAACCGAAGGAGTCTGGTTTCTCATTCAGCAGTGATCAGATTGCTTTTCGTTTCCCCACAATGGCCATTTCCAAGTCTGTGAATGTACCTTCCGGCTTTCCCTGGCTGTGTCACCTTCACCCTGCATTGGTGCCCTGTACACTATTTGACAGCATACTTGTCTACCTGCAGAATTCATTTGTATAACCCCATTTAAGTGTTTATTCAGTGTATCTTGGGACTCCAAAGGTTCCTTCAGTTTTTCCCACCAGTCTTTCTGAGCTGAAATCAGGTTCTTGGACACCAAGATTAGATTCCATGGCAATAACTTAGAGTCTTCATATACTCGTAGGCAGGATCATAGCTCCTCTGTATTTTGGAGTTATGATCTCAAACTCATGTTAAGTTACATGACTGCAAAAAAGACACGTGAAAAATCTTGCATAAACAGTACATGTGATTAAAATTGTTTTAGAGGCTGTTGGAAATGCTCTTATATTTATTATTTATCTTTTGTTGTATTCCAGCTCACATCAGTAAAATCAGGAATTGAACACAGTTCCTGTTTGTTATATAAGTATTTGCAGAAATCTGTTCTTTTAGAATTATATCCTGAATTAACTTTGCTTTGCTATCAGAGCATCATTTATTAATTTATGTGTGGTTTTTTGCTCTCTTGATTTTTTTAGCAACACAAAATCCCACCGATGTGTTCCTTTTCGTTTGTCCTTTTCAGGAATTCCAAAATCCTAGTGGAATGCCTAACTCCCGATTTCCGAGGGGACCTTAAAGCTGTGGAGAAAGTAGCGTTGTCGGGGCTGGATGTGTATGCTCACAACGTGGAGACGGTCCCAGAACTGCAGAGGTAAGCACTAGCACTGTGTATGGCAAGGGGTTTGTAAAAGAACTCTCTCCTGAGCTGCCCTGAAACCCCCCGTGATGTGGGAGGCGGCGGGAGCGGGCGGGGCCGGGATGCGGAGCGGGCCAGCTCCCGGCCTGCCCCGCGCGGGGCCCCGCCGTGCCCGCCGCCCGCCGCCAGGGGGCGCCCGCGCCACGGCACCGAGGCGACGTCACCTCCCCGGGAACATCCCGGCATCCCATGGCGGGCGTGGGACCTGACCCGGGAACATCCCGGCATCCCATGGCGGGTGTGGGACCTGACCCGGGAACATCCCGGCATCCCATGGCGGGTGTGGGACCTGACCCGGGCACATCCCAGCATCCCATGGCGGGCGTGGGACCTGACCCGGGCACATCCCGGCATCCCATGGCGGGTGTGGGACGTGATCCGGGAACATCCCAGCATCCCATGGCGGGCGTGGGACCTGACCCGGGAACATCCCAGCATCCCATGGCGGGTGTAGGACCTGACCCGGGCACATCCCAGCATCCCATTGCGGCTGTGGGACCTGAGCTGGGCACATCCCGGCATCCCATCGCGGGTGTGGGACCTGAACCGGGAACATCTCATCCCCCCATCCCAGCTGTGGAACCTGAACTGGGCACATCCCGTTGCCTCTGATGCTTCGGGGCCTTTCAGCCGGTGTCAAACTGCTCAGCTAAAACCTGCCACTTTATAGAAATGAACAGAACGAGCCTTTCCTGGCATCTTTAACTTCTGTGCACCCTTTCATGGTTTTTTCCCCCTTGTGCTGGAAATGTGCAAAGGAAGGTCCGTGATCCCCGAGCCAACTTTGAGCAGTCCGTACGTGTGCTGAAGCATGCCAAGGAGGTCCAACCCGGCATCATTTCTAAAACCTCCATTATGCTGGGGCTGGGCGAGACAGATGAACAAGTGTATTCCACAATGAAATGTAAGTTGGTGTTGAAATAGATGCCAGAATTCACAGATATGAATTTTTATTGTGTTGGAAAACAGTTGTAAGCGTATTTACCTCTACATGCAAATCAGTTTGCCTGGTGCAGGAAATGTTTTCTAAGTTCCATTGAAAAAGAAAAGTTTGATTAAAAAAGACTGAATTTCTGAAATATTTTGCTTTCATATGGTTTCCAGAGTCAATTTGACGGGTAAATCCAGCTTGTGTTGACTTCAGTGGAAATTAAAACTATTTTTGTGCAACTGTATTAACGTTCTTATCTTGCAATACTTAAATAATGAGCTTGCAACATTATTGCCTTATTGTGCTTTGCTTTTTAGAAACAGCAGATCTGATTAAATTATTTCAGTTTATTTAGATGCAAAAATGTTACCATCCCTGGAGCTGTAGCATGTTCTTATGTTTCATGTAAATGTATTTTTAAGAGGACAGAAAACCATTCATGGTGGTAACTGAAAGTAATGCACTTAGAAGAAGTAGTTCATAAATGCTATGGCATTTCTCCCATATCCTGAAAGAATGTCTACCTGGTACTTTTATTTTGTGCACAGAACACATTTAGAATGCAGCTATATAGTCTAGTTTTGTTGCAGTTGGACCAAAAAATTACACTTCCTGGTTTTCCCATTCTTACTGCCTCGTGTTTCCGAGGCACAGGGATATGAAATTTCAGATTTGGTGCTGTTTGCCTTCAAGCCAAGTTCATGGATGTAAATGGAAGCAAACTGTTACCAGCCACATTCATTTGGTTACTGTAGTTTTGTTCCCCTTCTGTCCTCTGGCTGTGAGTTAAAGAGCTTGTAAATGTGCTGGTTTTGTACCTGTTTCTTTACAGACCCATATGAATGTAAACAGATTCCAGGTTAACAGTGAGTGCAGTGCTGTAATCAAGACATTGTCTTTTCTTCCTATTCAACGTGGGGCAACCAACCCATATAGCCAAAAAATACATGGAGATATTCATGCAAATTCTGATTCCTCAGCCATCCCTTTGTTCAGAACACCCCTCTAGCTGCAGTAAACAGTTCTTCAGGCCAGCTGACTATCAAGTGTCCAGGTTTTTCCCCTGTAAATAGACTACCTGAACTCATTTGCTGTTTATTGATTCTGGTATATCCTACAATTGTAAAGACAAAGTTTATAAGATTCTGCAGGTGTCAAAAAATACATCCTAAGTGTGTAAAACTGGCCATTTCCCCTGATTTATGGAACTTCAGAACTCTCCACATCTTTTCGGCATCTAGTCTGTTGAAACAGTGAAGTGCCAAGTTCCTGTGCACCCATCCGTCTTTTATCAAATGAAGGCTCTGACATAAAGGCACAGTGAAAAGCAGCAAGATAAAGACAAGAACATGTCATCTCTGCAGTGAGACACGACTGCAGTGAGTGCAGCACCAGGGTATTCTCTCTAGCTCAGGCCCTGCAGCAGCGTGGAGCTCAGTGAGGTGTGTGGCCACTGTGCATGGAGGCTGCAAGTTCCCTTTGCTCTGAGCAGAATGTAGCCCCCACAGGGTGCTGGGGAGTGAGCCTTGTTCAGACTTGGAAAGAGGGCGTTTTTTAATGGCTGACAATGCCTTGTGATCCTTCTGCCACTAACAGTTTTGTTTTTACAGTATTACGGGAAGCAGATGTAGATTGCTTGACCCTAGGACAGTACATGCAACCAACAAAACGTCACCTGAAGGTAAAAGTGCCTTTAATTTACAGGCAGAATTATAGTCTGTACCTTGCACAGTCATCCTTACCCTAGCTGCAGATGTCAGGAAAAATTTCCTTCCTTGTTTGGCCTGATAGTGTTCATCTGTTACGGACTCTTCACTAAAAATTACCTCAGGCATCTAACTCCTTCCCTCTTCTGCAGACTTCCCAGTGCTAGTTTCTGCTGTTAGCCAGGGAGACAGCTGGAGCTGAGGCATGATTCTGGAAAACAAGGGCTTCAGTGTATGCCTCAAGCATAATTGCTCAAGCCAGTGCCCCTTCACTGTCTCATAGGCTCTCCCTTAATGGTGCCACTTCAGCTGGGGAAATTACCATTTTCTGCTTCTGTGATCTGTCCAGAGTGTCACGCTCCGTTTTGTTCCTGTGTTTCACTAAAATAACTGTTAGTGAAGAGATCTCTAGGACTATCATGATTTTTTACTAACTTGGACAAAAGAAAAGGCTTGCTCCAAAGGACCATTCAAAAATAGAGTGAAAAAAATTCTAAACTTTTCAGTTAAATATGAAAAGCAAATAAAATGCCTTATTTTGGTAGAAAGCAGAGAGAAAATACAGTTGGTGACTTGACTGCTCAAAGTTTTGGAGTGAAAAATTTTGAATTTGCAATATAACTGTGTTTCATTTCACTGTATGCTATAGCCATTTCCTTTGCATTAACACTTGATTAAAATTAATTCTTTTCACTCAGGTTGAAGAGTACATAACTCCTGAAAAGTTTAAGTACTGGGAAAAAGTAGGAAATGATCTTGGATTCCATTACACTGCTAGCGGGCCTTTAGTGCGTTCCTCCTATAAAGCAGGTAAATTGCTGAAAGGCATTAGATTCTTACCCTTAGCTCAAGGACACTCCATATTTGTACAGTTGCTGTGCTGCTTAAGCTAATTTTTTTTACCAGACGTATTTTGTACTATACTTAATGTGTGAGGCAGGATAAAAGGTACCCAATTTGCAAGTTTTCCTTTACATTGTGCCTTTTGGATGCTTCCAGGTTTATTGGGACTCTTTGTTATTTGTGATGCAGTTTTGTTGCTTTAGGCAGAATTTATCTACAATGCCTTAGAAATAATTTGACACCCTTATGGTAGTGCTTTTTCTGACACAGCACTGGGTATTAAGTAGCAGCTGATATTAATGAAACTGTTGTGTAGGTACAGCATCCTGCTTTTTCCAAAGGAGAAAGCAGAGAAGACTCATCTGGGGCACTGTGCTTCTCAGTCTATTTTAATGCTAGCTCAAACGAGACTTATAGCAGGTTTCCCTATAACTTGCTGATACTTTATTAAATAAAATTAGTTTTTAATTAAACCAATTCACTTGCCTGTTGGAAAGCACAAAGGAGCAGAGCTATTTCATGAAATTGGACATGAGGAAAATCAGGATTTCAGGAGTGGCAGGGTTATGGGTTATGGTTTGGGGGGTTTTTTTAGATTCCTGCTATATGTATTGAAAGTGCTGTTGCATACAATGGAATTACTATTAAATACTGGTAAGAACATTCCTGCTGTAGAATAGAACACTCATGTTAAGTAGGAATGTGTCTTGTTTGGCTTATTTTATTGAAATACCAACAAATAATTTTGGTGCTTTTTTTCCTTTTACTTAGGTGAATTCTTTTTGAAGAACTTAGTAGAAAAAAGAAAGACAAAAGCCATCTGAAAATGAGAGTGAACCTATTTAAAGCAGCCAGTTTTAAGGATCCTTTTTTCAGCATATAATTACACTCAGTTCCAGAAATGCAGAAGACCAGATGGTGAATATATGAACAAACTGACTATCTTTCCAGAACACTTTCCTCTCAACAAAACATGTTATTTCTCCTGGCAAGGCTACAACTACAGAGTACTTCTAGTGTTCAGCAAAAAGACAGAACATGATAGAAGCGATTTTAAAAGAGTGATGGAACTGAGGTGGAAGAAATAAATGTAAGCTGGAAAAAAAGATTGGGCAGATTTATCTGTCTGATACTGCCATCAGCATTGCTGCAGTTAGTACCTGTGAGGATGCTGATAGAAACTTGAAAGGCACCGATACTTTGGTGTATCTTACCATTATGTAACACAAGCTTTCAGGGGCTCTGGGAACTATAGGAGTCCTAAAGAAAGATTTTGTACATGACAATGGACCAGAATAGGGCTATCTTGAACTACACCAGAGAAGGTATGGTAATACTGCTTCAGGAGGTGGTATTTCTTACCTGTATCTCAAGAAAATGAGCTGTACCATTCTGATAGCTGAAGCTTTTCTGATGCTTGCATGTCTTGAAGTGTGAGAGCCATGGTAAATACAAGATACCAAGCTGAAGAAAACAAGTCCTTTGTGGCAAGACAATTGTAGATATCATATTATTTAAACCATTTCAAAAATCAGAGTTGGTGTAAGAGCATAAGTAGAGCCACCCTTGTTTGGATTACATGACTGTAACAAACTTCAGAGAGTTGCACAGACGCTTGTTCAGTATTGGGTATGCAGAACTGCTGCTATTCTGTACTGTGCTTCTATTCTGTGGTTATTGTCTTGTCATTAAAGGAAAGTTGAAAACCTGGTGTTTGTGTTTGGTGGGTCTGGTTACCTGCCCCTTGAGGCTTGGTCTGGCTGGTAAATCTGAATGCAGAGAAGTGAACCACATCATGGGTGAAATGTGGAATCCACTACATATCACACTAACCTCAAACAGAAATAAAAACATGGCTTATGGTATACTTGCAGCTCTAAATGCTTCTCTTTACAGCAATAATACTGATTATTGTCTCTAAGAATTCTCAGTGATGCACATCAGATACCATTTTTGAACTGGCTTTCACCTGTGTCTTCATGAAGTTACTTGGGAAACATTCCAGGAATTTGCTATCTGGTCCCAAACCTTCATCATGCAGGTAATTCTATGGCTGGCTCTAATACTTTTCTAAACTACTGTAGTCTGTATGAAGGAGAGTGGACCTTCCATCCCCCACCAACTCAGCCAGATGGTAGAAGGAAGACAGCTAACTGGCAAGTTAATATCTAGAGAAACTTGTTATGAACAACAATAATAAGATTATACCACTGCAGCCAGTGATGTACAAATGATACTTCACAAAATGAAGTAGAGGGGTTATTGAAGTATTGTGAAGACAAATAACTTTAACCAACCAAGAAGGATTGTACTAATTCAAGTGTAAGGGGAAGAGAAACCTGAACCATGAGGAACAGAGGGAAACAACAGAGAAACAAAAGTCTTAATAGGTATACTTTGTAAAGGGAGAGAGAAAGGCAAGGCTGCTTTTCTTTTTTAATAATATTAACAAATTTAAAAATAAAAAAAGTCTGACTGCTAGTCATGGAAAGACCACGTATACTTTGAGCCAAAAATGCCTTGCTTCAGCTGAAGCACACTTGAGTACCAGAGCTATGGCAAGGAAATTCAATACTCCCTCCACTGCAGCAGACAGGGAGGAGTACCACATCAACTCCAAGATACCCACACATTTAACAGCTGCCTGCCTTTATTAGAGGTCCTACTGTAAATACTGGGTTTGACTTGCCTACAGAGCAGAATTAAGAGTATGACTGTAGCTTCTGCCAAATTACTGCTCTTTCAGCATCTCAACACTAGAAATATAGAAAAAGAAATTCTGAGCCATACAACTACTACTGAACTGGAACAAGAAAACATTGCACAGTACTTACCTGTGTCTTCTTTACAGTGAGAAAAATAATGCTTCTTAAAACATACTTCATGTTAGAATTATGACTTGCTGCTGGGTGGTTCAGAAGATGATCTCGTGCTCTTACACAACTGTCTACCACCTGTCTGGTACCAAGTTTCAGAAGCTACACAAGCTATTTTCTAACGGCATGTTTTGCAGTAGTTTCTAAGGAAAGCAAGCACACTTTGACTTTATAGATTGGAGGGGGTCTTTGTTTCTTTAACAGTGTTTGAAGACAAGTCCTAAAGTTCTTTTCCTAGTTACAAATTCTTGCTTTCACAGCCATCTTACTTCCCTATTGCCCATTCAGTTTTTCCATAACTATAGGTTAAAGCACCAAACTCTCACAAACCTTCCTGTTGTAATTCAGCACAGGTTTCATGACTCAGCTTTGTTTCTGATGAAGTTTCATGTTTAGTGACATTTCCTTTTTGTATGTCCATCACATTCTGTCAGTTTATTTCACAAAGCAACCACAAAATATTTTAAGAAACGTTGTTCATCCTTGCAATCAGGAAAACATCAAAATGAGTTTTGGGAATAAGATGCCAAATTGACACAGACACTTTAAAAGAAGGAATAGCCTTTTTTAGCATCATTACGTCCATCTACTACACTGTGTGAAGCATAATTGTTATGCATAGAGAATTGTTGCATCTTCCAGTAACTTCAAGTCTTCAGGTGAACCAAACACTCCAGCTTTGTTGATTTAAGAGCAATTTTAAATTCTTTTCTACTTGATGAATAACTAATATTGGTGTTCCCTTCCTTTAAAAAGAAGCTGTCACATATTTATGCTTCTGTACTATGACATGAGGCAACTTACTGCAGATGTTCAACATACAGTAGAAATGTTAAGCTCAATACAGCAAAAGCAAGTCATGAAAACTGACTACAGCATTCCTAAATCAGATAACTGTTATTCTTTCCTGCATTGTTTTAAAACTAAATTCCAACTTTAGCTGTTGAGTAAGATTACAGCACTGCAAGAACCTCAAGTGAGAGAAGTGTAAACTTGTTGGCCAGTACAAAAACCTCACCCTAACTGCTTCTACAGTAACGAGTCTTGGTTAAGAATGTGTGTTCTAATTCACTCACAATACTCTTGGCTCTTGTATTCCTGGCACCAGACTAGTTTCACCTGCACAAAGACTTGAACAGAGATACATGGAAGAAAATGGTACATCTTGCCTGTCATTTACAATTTGTCTATGTACATCTTGAGTAAGACCTAATTTATGCAGTCTGTATCATGCTATTCCTAGACTTGTATTAAATCTGGATTTGCTTCAGCTGTTGTATTCACATTTTTGCAGTGAAAAACAGTGTTACTTTTATTAAGAACCTCATAAAAAGAATTCAGAGCACAGGAGTCCGTTGCTCACATTACAGAAGTCTCATCCAGAATTACGTGCTATAAAATCCCATACACAAAGACTCAATAGCAATAAACCCCATCTCTTACATGCAGTACTCAAGCCTCCAAGTAGGAATACAGTTCTTATTTCCCTGGCAACTGTACTCTGAAGACAATGGCTTATGATTCACAGTGCTGCACAAGCTTATGGAGCTCTTCCTTCTGGCCTGTGGTAAGGTTCATTTGCATATATGCAAAGTAAGTTTTGCAGTATCCTGAAGGAATGTTCCCACAATCCCAGTGTCCTGCTAAAAGCATGCAGCCACCAAGAAACTAAGTTGACTATAAGAAAGCAAGAGAAATGCCAGTACCAGTTTTACCCCTTGTTGCTCTTCAGAAAGGATCTCCTCCTCCCCACTTTCCCAAGAGAGGGGAGTTAGAGTGATCCCACTGTAATGAACTTGACTGTTTTCTAACATCTTTATGACTAAGCCAAAAGTCACTATTCAGGCTTTGACTAAGTCTGCAGGAGGCAACTTACTGTAGATGTTCAACTTACAGTAGAAATGTTAAGCTCAATACAGCAAAAGCAAGTCCTACAGGATAGGAATAGGGGTATAGCACCTACTTCCTCTGTCTCCTTGGGAGGGCATGTGAAAAACCACTGGAAGCTTATGAATACTTGCACATTCCTAACAGGAGCAACACTTCACACAGGACTAACAAACTGATGAGGACATACAGAGGCACTACTACTACAGCTGTGTGCAAATTTCTGAAAAACATCCTGATTTTCTGATGCCTCTATTCACCCTCCTGGTTAAGATAATCCCTGCAGTACTGCTGTGCTAACCTGAACTTAGTGAAGGACAAGAAATCCTTTGAGCACAGCTTGTCAGTACCCTCTTCGTAATCCCCAAGGTGAGGTGACCAGCCTGCCCCTCCAGGTGCCATGGGGGCAGAGGTAGCCAAGAGGATGCCTATCTGCAATCACAGGATGATCTACCAGTTGGAAGTACTACAGCTCTATCATCCCAGGGTTGTCCCTGCTCTGTGGGTGTGGCATGAAAGCAGCACTAATCAATGAGGGAGATAGCACGATGAAAGATGACAGTTTGGTTTTGAGCCTCCATAAATCCCATTCCCCTTGAGTGGCTTCTGACGTGCTCCTCTGAGAAGAATTTTACAGCACAACAAAAAGCCTGAGGCATATTTGTCCTAAGTGCCAGGTGACTGCTGCAGAGTAAACCCCTATGTGAAAGCCACCAATGTGCAGAATCTGAAAGCATCTGGTTCTATTTCAGTCAGATACCAGTGTCTTGTATTGTTATACAAGTTCCTTAAATCTTCAAGTATCTGTTCAAAAGCTTTGACTGTACCTACATTTCTGTGGGTAAAGTTATGGTGATAGCCCTCATTATCAAGCCCCTGATCTTACCCTCTGTTTAACTATTAACACAGCATTCTTGAAGGCACACCAGTTGCATAAATTCAGAAGGTATTATGTGACCAGTTGCAGGATAATTCTCTAGTATCCCAACACTATATTATTCAGCTAAGACATCTGTACCTTCTAGACTGAAAGCTGTTCATAGTCATCCTTCTCTATCCTCCCCTCCGTTTCACAACCCCATGCAATAAGCCAAACACAAACACTGTCATCTCAAGGATTTTAATAGCACTGGCCAATTGAGAATAATAAAAACAGGTAGAAATAAAGTAACAGTAAAGGCAAAAATATCAAGATACATAGGAATTATTAATTCCTGCTAATTAAATGAGGTAGCAAGCTGACTAACTTTTGGGGCTGAATTTATTTTTAATAATTTCTTCACAGCAGAGATTAATTTTTTGCAGACTCATTAAAAAAGCTGCTTTCAGATGAAGTATGTAAGCAGAATGAAGGAAAAAAATAACCATCAGGTAACAATCAAAGCCAGTATTTGCTTTCTACTTGGGCTGACACCAAATTAAGGTAATTCTGCTTAAATTCAATGTTCAAACAAGCAGAATGCTCCTCTGCTGAAGATATGTTGCATTGCTGTAACTTAGGAAATACCTGCCCCAGGAATCTGATTAAATCAATAATTTGTGTGGCTGCACATGGAATGTAGGCAAGACAACCAAAGAATCAAAACTGAAGATCTGTCAGTGGATCAGTTCATAGCTGCTGGTCCACACCTGCATTAATGACATGACTGATGCATGCAGAACTATCCAGCTTCCAACAGATGCAGTTCAGACTGTATCAGTGCCAACTGATCCCAGCCAGGAATGGGGTGTTATTGTTGCAGTCAGTTCTATTTTAGGGCTGGACCTAAAGCCTGCCAGTTTACTAAGAACTGATCTTTTGATTTCAATGCCAGTTAGAGCAAGCGTTTAACTGGGCAAAGAGTCACCCCAAAAGAAAATGAAAAATTGGTAAGACCAGAGTTCCTCATCATCGTCCACAACTGGACTAAGGTAAAAGGATATTCTATTTCTTTTGCTTTCATATCACTTGAAACATTTAAAGTGCTGTTTAGGAACATTTCTGGAAGCAGAAATCTGCAGTTTGAAAGTAACTTTTCCACTTAAAAGATGATTCATTATTAAAAAGAGGTCTGTACCATCTTCAGTAACAAAAAAAAATTTCTATAAAAATAGATTTGAAAAGAGACTGATTTCACATGTATCAGGTACCATTTCTAAAACTGGTTTAGTTTATGAAAAATATAATTCCTTACAAAAAAGCATAGGCTTACAGTTATTTTCACTAAGAAAATCCACAGAATTCCTTCAGTACCTATTAAACATTATACTCTAGGCTTTTTGACAGGTGGGTCCTGCAGGCTGAACTTAGGAATTTCACACGAAGAAGCAAAAGGAATTCTTTTGGCTGACACCTTCTTCCCAATTGTTTCAATCTGAAACAGAAAACACATATAACAAGTGAGTGTGGCAAGCTAACATAATCACGCCAGCCTATGAGGAACCTACAAGTTAAATTCAGGATCATGACTGCATTTCATGAACACTAGAATAACACAAGCCACAAAGCACAGTGTGCCCAGGGACAGTTTCTGTCATTGGAGTTGCAAAGAGTTTGTTTAAAAAAAACAGCAAACAACCAGCCTTTCACAGGTGCCTGCTTTACCTACTTAAAGCCACATCTTGCTAATTTGAATATTCACCTGCCTCAGCTTCCATAGGACTACCAAATACCATAAAATATTTCTTGGTATTCATAAAATGTAGGTTTGGACTCCTTTTCCTAAAAATTTACACTACATTAGCATTGAAAAATCTTTTTCCCTCCTTATTGCAGGTTGCTTTTTTGAAGCAACACAACTCCGAAAGGCTAAAGGCAGCCAACACTATCCAAGAGAAAGCATGTAACAAAGCCAACACACACACAAACCAGGTACTGCAAAATTCAAAGAGCAAGGCAAGTTCCTCTAATTTCTAGGTCACACTAATGTAAATCACTAAGGACAGACCTTGTAGAAAACAAAACACCAACCAGTAAGATAGTTCAGACACTCAGTAAATAAGCAGAGCTGTAGCTTTCCTCTTAAATAATGCAGGCCAGATGCAGAGCACCAAAAGACAAAATACTTCAACTATTTTAACAAAATTTTGATTAGTATATTCTAGACAGATATCTGAGTTAACTCTGAAGAGAGTTGTTTAAAGAGTCAAGTGAGCTGTATGTATTATATCTGTCCATTAACAGCTTCAACTGCCTGGTTAGATCAATTTATACAAGCTGGTTCACAAACAGTGTCAATAACTGTAGCTTAAACAGGGAAAAAAATATCAAGAGAGAAATCCTGTAGCCATTATACGAATAATCATAGTATTCAGGAGTATGCATCTGAAACATGCATCTGGCTTGTAGATTCTGTTCTTATTGGGTCTGGCTGAGATGCTTCTACCAGATTATTCAGGGATTTGGCAATTTTACTACTGGTCAAATGCCAAAAGTCTATGTCTATGCCAAAAGCAAAAAGTCAAGGCTTTCCTTGCTTGAGACCTGAGCAGAAATTACTTTGCCTAGAATCACAGAGCTTCACATTCATATATCCTGAACTAAGCTTCCACTGTGGAAATGGGTTATAATTGAAGTGGTAGGTGTGCTATAAGTTATTTAAATGCCAGTTTAAGAAAAAGTTTAAAGCAACTCAAATTACTATTAGCATCAGGCTGTCTAATCCAACAGCTTTTAGTAAGGGAAGTTAAAGACTAGGGCCCTAAAAACTTAAATATTGTCCATTATAGACAAAATCCATTTTATTAGTTTATGCAGAGAATATAGGTCAATTGTTAAATGTCTTTGTAATGATATTCTGGATGAAAAATCTGGATAATAAACCTGGGTGACCAACAGGATTCTAGATGGCAAACTCACAAATTGGTTAAAAATTCAACTAGAATTTCATAAAAGAAATGCAAAGGTACAGTCTGTGATCTGGAAAGCCTTTAAGCCATGACAGACTTCAGAAGAGAAGTTCCTAGGAGAAATATGACATGGGCTATAATGTGATGTAGAATTTGCTATTATCTTAGCAAAATGCTCAGATAAAAAGTTAAGCATTTGCTTCTGGGTTCTCTCTTTGGTGTAAACAAACACCACTGTTCTCATCTTCTGGTTGATCTTAGTCGATCACAAAGGACTAATCAGTCAGCTCCTCTAACCTCCAATGTAACACTCAAGCATTGACTTATCTTCAGATACATCTTTGTATGCACTGCCTTTTTTTTTTATTTTTATTTTGATGGTAGTGGAATTAAAATAAGTTTCTAGGTAGGGGAAAATGATTCTATGATTCTAAGGCTTATACTGCTAAATGTTGATGGCATACTCTGAAGTAGTTTGAATTTTAATAATTTCATTGACTGATGCTCTGTTAAGATAATGGAGGAAGAGAGCAGTAGTGAAGAGACTTAGGAATAGACAGGTTTACATCTAAACCCTTACCTCAAAAAGGTTTTTTTTCCCTTGCTACTCAGTCATGGAAGAGGGAAGAGAACAGAAGGAAAGAAACATAAGCAGCATCAGCCAGCTGATTACCTGGAAGCCAATGACTTGTAGCTCATTGTGGAGATCATCTAGAACTCTCCTACCATCAAAGATAAATGCAGGCTTTAGCATTTTCTTATGAATACGTTCATAATCCAACTCCTGTAAAGGGTAATTAAAGCAAATAAAATAAATAACAGTACACTTCCTCTCTTTTCCTTTAGTTTAAAATAAAGATAACATTTACCTTAAACATGTCCCATTCAGTGCAAATTACAAGGGCATGAGCTCCATCACAGGCTTCATAGGGATCTTGACTGATAGTGACCAACCGAGACACTGTAACAGAAGGAAAATAAAGTCTTATTCTGCACACACCTTTAGCATCAATCTGGCATACTCCTGGCAAAGTAGTCTCCTTCCTTGCCCTACACAAACAAGCAGTCACTCAGAGACATTTTCTATCAAGACATTTGTCACTTTGATTTTACTTATTTAAATGAAAGCAGCTTGTATCTGGCATCAGAATAGCGTCAGAGCACTTAAATGTTTCAAGTCCGACATTCAAATTCGATGTAAACAGTCAAGCACATCTCTAGAATTAGAAGGTACTATGGCATGTTCAAATGCCAGCTCTCACAAAGGTCATTGTACAATAGCAGCACATCACAGTTTCTATTTAACACTCAGTTCACACCAGAGAAGATACACACGGCTCCTGGGGGCTGCCTTCATTCTCTGTCTGAGTAGATGCCTAGAGGCCAGTCTCTGTCCTTTCCCTCTAAATTCAAGGGCATTACAAACAATGTCCACCCTTCACTCTTCTTCATCACAGCTCATTTTCCTCCATTCTCTTCACCTTTACAAGGCTGATCTATTCTCCCCCTCCATCAACTCCATTTTCTCCCTTTCCTAATAAGAAAACAGAGGTCCCAAATACTCCCTGCTTCTCCCCAAGAAATTTTTAATCACAGATGATTACTTTAACGTCTTCTTGAATTTAAGGAATTTGGAAGTTGGAATGAATTTGGAAGTGATATGAAGGAAGAGAGAATGCTCAACCACGAATTCCAGAACTACTTCTTTATTTCCATTTTAGATACGCAAGAAGGAACTAATGCAAGATAGAACTCAAGACAAAATGGAGCTGCCAGAAAGGCACTAGTCTCTCCTTCTTTTAATTATGCAGAGGGAAAACTCTTGCCATCTATTCAAATGAATATTATCTAAAGAAAAATATACAATAGTCCAGGATTAGCATTTATCTATAAAAGCTATGGGGAAAGGGAGAAGAGTTAGAGTAATCCTCTGAGCTATGACAACCTTCTAATAAGTGTAACCAACAGCACAAATGTCATGCTGAAAATGAATATATAATATTTAAACAGACCCCATGTATATTGAGAATAGGGTTGGAAGTGGGGAGCATTTTTACCTTGGTTATCTTCTGAGACACCCGGATGCGAGAGATCCAAGATGATTTGTTCTTTAGGTACTTTAGGGTCATATATATGGAGCTTTGCTCCTTCATCCATTAAATACTTGCTAATGTAGATACTGGATGACTCTCTAGGGAAGAGAATCAATTAAAGAACCAAGTGGCATGTTCTAAGTAATGAAAGTCTTCAGCTATCATTATATGCATTTTACATTCAATATCTTAGTGGCAACCACACCAACACCACACCAGCAACAAACCTGAAATCTTGAGGGACACCAAGGAGAATAATATGAAAACCAAGTCTGTATCTCTCTTGCTGAGTCATGCAAGAGAGATAGTAAGTCCCAGGACTCCTAATGACCATAATTAAGAAGGCACAGAGCTTATAAGCATTCCCCACAAACTGCAGTTGAAGAGTTGTATCAAGTTTGAGCTTCACAAGAAAACAGAAAAAAACACCCTCAGGAAATAAAGCCAAAACTTTGGCTTTACACAGCAATTTAGAACCAGCTGCAAAAATGTTTGCATTCATTTCTGTGGAGAACGAAAGGACTCTCAAAATTTATCTTTGCATATGCAAGTTAGCAAGAAATAGAGTTATCTGCTTGATCTTCTGAATGAGTCAAGTATGTTGTAGAGGTCAAGAATCAATTGTCTCACCCACATAAGAAAGACCAACCCTTTTTACAAACCAATTCAGTCACAAGCAGTGAAGGGTCCCATATCTGATCTATTTTTATTAATGCAATTCAATTGGGCGGTTTAGCTGCATGGCTGGTGACAGCTGTAGGGAATCCATGTTAGTGAACTGTGCTCACTTTCTTACCTTGTGTCCCCAGTATCCTTTTTGAATGCAAACCCTAAAATAGCAATCTTCTTGTCAGTGACAGTATTGAACAAACTGTCAATAATGCGGGAAGCAAATCTTCTCCTCTGATAATCATTCATGTCTATGACCTGAAATGATATAAGGCATGATGGTACAGAAGGGAGACATTTTAACTATAAACAGATTCTATTAACAATCAAGCCAAGCCACCCACACAAGTTTAACAGAGTCTTAAAAGAGAAAGCTGCATATTTTTACTCAGTATCATAAGTAATCCAAAGATAAATTTAATTAATTTATCAAATTATGAACCAAATCCTATTTTAAGCAGTAACTACAGATACACATACACACATCCTATTATTCATTATCTAGTTTAAAGGCTAGGTTTTTTTCAGATTGTTTTTAAGGAAACTATAAAACTTATCGCTTTCCATGTTTCTGCCTAGAATACAATTTCATTGTTAGAGTATTTGATGTCACATGGACATCCCATTGCCAGACCCACATTTCTTTACACACCATGTGTAACAACCGTGATAACATTTTTAACCTTTTTAATGCACACAACAGATACCAATACACAAAACTAGTGTAATTCAGCCACATTTTTAAATGCCTCACTTTTGTTATTTTGTTATTAAATAAAAGTGGGTTCAATCACCAGCTGTTCCTGTGCTTTCCTCCAGCCCTTACACACAGAAGGCACTGGGATCACTGTTCGAATAGGAAAGGTAGGTTCCCCCACCTAGTCAGTATTCAAAGTGGACTGCAAGGACCTACACACATCCCTCCGGGTTTTTGAAATTAACCCAAATCAAGAATTAACAGCAACAGCCTACAAAACAAATATATAACAAACTATACAGTAGAAGGATATTGGTGAACTAGATTCATTTAAGGAAAAGAAATAAAAGCAGTGAGATTTTTGCAATTCAACAGGGCAGTGTCAGGCAATGAAGGTACAGCTGATAGGGCAAGAGGAATATAATTCTTTCTGTAGGTTAAGTTTTCAAGGAATGAAGATATTGGTATTAGAGACTCCTGCCCTGTCTAAAGTCAAGAGAGAATAAAACTTAGGATTCTGGAACTGTTCTGATCAACATATCCTGCAGAATTTGCATCTGGTCTGAGCTGTCCTATGTGCATGGGCTGCTGAGAGTGCAGCACTCAGGCCACAAAGAAGGGGCTCACACAGTTCCTTATATGGGTGTACATGTGTGCATTACATGCCTTGAGCCCCCAGTGTGGGCTGGGGCACACAGACCTCTGTGAGATGACAGTGCTCTGGGGAAGCAGAAGTTGCAGGCAGGGGGTTGCACTACACGAGCATAGCATTTTACCTTACCCTAACTCTGCAGCACCTGTTCTTACCATCTGATTTATCCACAGCTGAGTAAGCCATGGAGAAACACTGCTCTTAAAAGAGAGTAAGAGAGCATAAAAGCACTAAAAGTACTTTAAGTAGTTTTTTTACAGTAACAATGCAACCTTTCAGGCTTTTGTTAAATAAAAAAAACCCTCCAGACAGAGCAAACTCTAAGTGTTTCTATGCATTTGCATTGCCAAGATACCAAGTAGGCTGCATTTTGAGAAGGACCCTTGCGATCTCAGAGGACAGAGCCAAACCAATTTCATTTTTCTTTCAGGACAGTATTAATTTCCCCCTATACATCAGATTATCAGTGAGGTAACATGCTGGTTCCTGCAGCTCCTACTGTTCCAGGGATTGTCTGTTGTCCGCTTACATCTTACACTTAGTAAAAGCAGTAGCTCTTGAAGCAAACATGCGACACTATGGCTTGTCTTCTTTCCTGCTATGGCAATGCATCCAACTCCTGTACTGAACCAAGCTTCTCCTGGATGCTTGCACAAGGTCTCTGTACTGATGGGATCACAAGCCTCTCCACCATAGACTAGGCCATTGTAATGAAGGATGTTTTTAAGGAAGATGTCAATTCAAACCTTTGAAGGCAGATGGCATAAAACCCATGTCTTCCTTGTCCCAAGCAATTAACGTAAGTTATTGCTGACTGGCCCCTGGCTGGAAGTTAAACTACCTGAACAGAACATAGAGAGCCACTGGACATCACAGGTAATGGAAGAAGCTGACATAAGTCACAAATAGCACTCAGACATGGCTGTGTTTTACAGGTAGTTATGAGGGAATTACGAGGGAGATCCAGCCAAGCTTCAGACATTTGAAGGATTAGGGACCTTTGAGGGAATAGAATCTTGCCAAGGCAAAAAAGCCTAAGTAATCCCATGAACACTACCATGTGGCCACGATGACCTAGAAAATGATATAAGAAATACTGTACTTCAGTACAGATGGAGCACAACTGACCAGTGATGAAGTCATGATTATGGGCAGCTTGTTTATTTGGCAGTAGACTGGGATGGAGAAGAGTGAGGGGAAAAAAGACTAGCTATAATGAAGATTAAAGAAAGTAAAGCTGCTAATAAGGTAGGCAAATCATGTGCTTAGTGTTCTGGGGGTATCCGCTAGGCAGCCTTATACTTGACCACCCCAGATAAATCAGGACAAAAAAACCATAGGTGTTTTTTTGACCATACCATACATCTCAAAGCTGCTTCTCATTCAGGACTGGGAAAAAAGGTGAAGTGTTAATAGGGAAACACTTGCTAGTACAGACTGAGTATCACAGTATTGTTGCATTGGAGCTAGGCCTGAGAGCATCTACATCTTCCCAACCATTCCTAACATTATACTGGGGAACAACAGCAACTGTGTTTATTAAAAAAAAAAAATATTAGTAAGTTCTACTCAGTTCTTTCAGAACCATAAAAGTAGACCCTGAGGAAAAGATCACAAGTTCTGAATTCAAAGTGGACAGAGATACCCAACTGCAAGAGGAGGACAGGAACCACATGCTTGTACTTCACATTTTCTATTGCTGCTTTTAGACAACTCCCCAAATCATTTGATCCAGACAACTTAATTCACCCCCAGAAAGCCTAAGAACCCACAAGTATCGAATGTCACTAAAATATTAAGGTGATCAGCATTAAGGTATGTGCTCCTTAGAGCTGAAACACAGATTATATATATGTGGACAATGCTTATAAGCTGAGTGCTGAAGAAATGTCACCCTCTCAAAAAAAAAAAAAATGGTGAAGAATTTGTACCTGTTGCCAGTAGCGAGCTACCTCAGGTAAGTTCAGTGCCTCACAGAGGTACACTAAATTCAAGACATCCTTCTGAAAACAGCTACCTCCAAATCCTGAAAGAGCAAATGGTTATTTTACAGGTGACTATGGTACTGATCTAAGCCAATTTTTGGAATCAAGTAGGTTGTGGTAATCATTGGCACAGTTAGCATTATAATTTTTCCCAGTATTTCACTGCTAGTAAATGAAAAACCTTAATAATCTCTCAAAAGCTAACTCTTGGACCTACTTATTTTGTCAGTTACAGAAGCCTTAAAATCTGCTTCAGGTTCCAGTGAATTTGATGAAAGTTTTAACCTAGACTTGGGGACTGGTATGAAAAAAAGCAGCTATGGGCTATCTTATTATAAGTGGATGGACAAGCTTCTGGGCTTGCTCTCCCCCCACCTCAAGATTTAGATTAATATTTCTCAGAACAAATGTGTTAACATTAAGGTCTTTCTTCCCACATCCCCAAATGTATATCTAATCACTGCCAAGAACCAAAGATCACCACAGCTGATCAAAGGGCAACTGAGATAATTAGAGGGATCCTTGAACCTAGAACTTTGCTCAGCAAGCAGAATCCCAGAAACAACACATTATGGAAGGAATTATAATGATCTAAGAATAATTTTGGTAATGTATTTGCTCTCTAATTTTCACTCTTACATAGGCTCTAGGATAGGTTATAATTAATAAGGTTATTTTAAAGTCACACTTTCTAGCTTGAAGTCATACAGATAAGGCTTTAGTCTTGTTCTGAGGTTTCAAAGTTTGATGTACTGTCACCACTTTATGTTTTACTCTCTAGTAAATCTAATCAAGAAATGACTGGATGTGGCACTTAGTGCCATGGTCTAGTTGACAAGGTGGTGAACAGTCAAAGGTTGGATTCTATCTTGGAGGTCTTTTCCAATCTTAACGATTCTATGAATTCATCCTACAAATTAGAAGCTGTCATCACACATTCCAGCCTAGAGGTATCATCCTCTCTCAGGCCACCAGCAGCAACTGCCAAACAAAATTGCAGCAGTTAAAATTGGGAAGACATCTTGGAGAGCTCTATCACCCACGATGCTTCAGAAAAATAAAGTTGCAGCTTTTCTTTCTAGCGTCACAGGCAGGATAAACCATGCACTCTCCAGTTTCAGATTGCCAGGGTCTAGAGCAACCTCAGTCCTAGACATTTAACCAGAAAAAGAGATTTATACTAGTGATCTACAGCAATATTTTCATGAATTAAGCATTTCTAAAGCTGTAGAAGATTTTAGAGTTTTAGATTACTTACTTCAAAACACTACTAGTAAGACTATTGCACTGTTAAACAGAAGCCCAAGGGGAAAAAAAAAAAAAAGAAAAAAGTAGGAATTTTTCATTTACCAACACTGGCTTTGAGAAACTTATTTCCAATTCTTTGGTCTGTTCCAATAGCTCTTGCTACTTCTTCAACATCTGCTCCTGTAGCTTCACACAGAGCACTGATTGAGTTAATGCTGCTGATTCTTTGGGCAAGGAAAGCATTAGCTGCCTGTAAACAAAAAGCATAGTAAAGAACTTTATTTTTCCAGAAATGAAGATGTTCACAGACCAAAGGGAGTTGCTACTGAAAGGATTACTTCAGTATCTATGTAACTCTGTTGACATACAAAATGGTAACATAACTAGTTTAATACATAGATGCCAGTTAATGGGATCTAAGCGAAACATTGTAATGCTTAATTTGCAGAGTTTGAACCATTTTATGAGGCAATCAGTTTCTGCAGCACTGGAGGTTTATTCTTAGTAATAAATAACAGCAGTAAGAGTGAGAAAATGACTTCATGGAAAGTTGTTATCATCTATTAGCTCAGCTGAGATAACTGGAAGAGATTAATATCCTTTGACAGGCATATTGGGTCCTCCCAGCCTCATCTGTATTTCCTAGCTGCATCACTCAGTATCATTGAAATTCTGCTTCTGAGCTTTGTCTCACTTCTACCCTTTGCTCTTTGCAGAAAACAGCAGTGAGTAACACCAACCAGTTTAGAAAGTTCTGATGACCACGTATTGGTTGTGAGGATTTTTTCTTTGGGCACCCAGTGCTCATAAACAGCACAAAGAGCACGGACAGCTTTCTGTCCCTCTGGAGAGTCATCTCCACCGATAAGCACTCTGTCTGGGTTCTTCAGGTCCTTGATGGCTGTTCCTTCTGCAAGGAACTCTGGGTTGGACAGCACCTACAGGCACAGAAAAAAACAAAAACCAAAATAAAAGACAAAAGCAACAACCAGCCTTTAAATACACAACTCAAAGTTTATGTTTACCTGCAAATCCAAGTTAGGTTTTGTATTAGCATCAAATATTCGACGAATGCTCTCTGCAGCACGTACTGGAACTGTGCTTTTCTCAGTGACAATTTTATAGCCATTTGAATTCTGTACAATTCTTCTAGCACAAGCTTCAATGTATTTCAGATCAGCTGCTCGGCCTTTTCCCATTCCATAGGTCTTTGTTGGAGTATTAACCTAATTACAGATACATGAAAGGTGTAGAAATGTTGCAGGTCAGTAACTCTTGTGTTAAGGTCAAGGTGAAATTGCCAAGATTGACAGACTTTTCCTTCCCAGAGGAAGGAAAATTCTTCTACCCCAAAATTATTCTGGTTACCATATCAGATGAACAGCTATTAGCTGTCTCAATTACCCATTTTGTTTTCTACAGAAAGCTCGCTGGCCTCTATTCAAACAGGATTTAAACAAGCACAATTCATAGCAGCTCTACAGGCTTTGGTGAAACATAGTCCTTATTCTGGAAACACCAGTAATTTCTTCATGATTATGGCCAGCCACCTTCTGTTACCTGTCCCACACTAAGAGTGCAAAGGTTCACAAAAGAACCTTGCAGCTAGCTATAGTTTAAACTCACTTTGCAGTGAAATCTAAGTGTAGAGCTGATGAAAATCACTACACTGAAGTACAAAGAAAAGGCAACATGAGGGAAAACACGTCCTTTAGATTAAGACAGAGGGTCCTTTTATTTCAGCATGTATCAAATGGCAACAACATGTATAACACAACAGCATGTTTCGAACCAAGAACAGGTGGCAATATATGGGCAGTAATAGTGGCAGTCATCCAGTCACGCAGCATTCATTTTAGATTTAATGAATGGAGAAAAATACTATCAGAAAGAGAGCTCCGTAGTACAGTGCCCTAACAAAGAAGAGCTCTCAAGAAAAAAACTTCAGTAATAGAAAAGCCCTCAACTGTGGCCTATCAAGACAAATAGCAAACAGTTCTTTCAGATTCTGCATTACTAACAACATTCTAAATTACACAAGGTCATACTGTTCATATTTGACTGGATCCTCTTTCCAGTGGTGTCAACAGCTTCAAAATATTAAAGCTAGAGTATTAAAGCCATACCTTCTTCCATTAATACACTATTTTTAAAAGTTTCAAGAAATAAGTCATCTTTGTAATCCAATAACCAGCATATGATTTTGCATCCCTCTCTAGGAACTTTATCAGTATTATTAAGATCCCATAGATTTCAGTAGTACACTGCATGACAGAGCTGCACTACATTCGGCTCTAAGATTCCATACACATAACCAAACTAAACATCATTACCATTTTGACTTAGAACCTGTTCATTTGTCAAAGGTGTTGCTGGTTATTAAAAAAAAAATAAAATCTTACTTAACACTCTTCCTACAATACGGAGAAAGACAAGAATCTGTGACACAGTGACATGACATTGTGAATTGAAACTACATACAAAACAAAGGCAGAAAGAAGACCAACATAATGATTTGATAAGAAACAAAAAAAAAAGAAAAACACAACCACCTTCTCCCACTAAACTTACAGATATAAATACAAGATCAGCTTCTCTAATGGCATCATCAATACTAGTGGAAAAGAAGAGGTTTCTTCCTCGACATGATTCTACTACTTCTTTTAACCCTGGCTGGAAAAAAAAAAAAGCAGTTAAGGTTAATGCAGTTAGAAGAACAACAAACTGTATGATCAAATCATTTCAGATACAGAGAGACTTCCCCCCCCTCTCAGTGCAGCATGTTTTCAGTCTGCCATGAGTCAAGTTTCTATAGATTTACACGGTGAAAAAAGCCCTTTCTTATTCGAAAGGCTCAGAATGCTGTCTTGAGACTTTCACCACACTGAACTGTTACCTGTACAGCCAGACTTTAGCCTCTACTTATTCCCACACTTAATTCTATTACCATGAGCAACAATTAAAGAAATACCTGTAGAGGGATTTTAAGTAGATTCAAAAACTGATCAGCACAAAAAAAAACCCAGCCCACAAAGAAGTCTTCCACCCAGTCAGCAAGCCCAGACCCAGTGAAAGATATGCAGCAGAGACACATGGGTGATCAAGACCACTCCTTTTAGGAACCACCCATCTTTGGGTCAGATTAAGCTTGTCATGGCCCCACATGTACGGGGGGAAGAATCACAGCCATAATATGATGAGATTCTTTCCAGAGACACATAACATTTTCCCTTCCCTTAACACTTCCACTCAGGCAAGAGAAGCAGGAGGTCACACATGTGTGAGCAATCCTCTGTATGAGAATGGTCCGAAAAAGAATTTAACTAAGATATAGTTGTCATAGATAAAAGAAGCCTTTACTTTTTGTTTGAATAGTCATACACTTTCTCCTAGTAATCAAATCTCCAACTTGAGACACCTATCATGACGTTAGATATTTGAGTAAATGCCAGAAAGGCAAAGGTTCACTGGATGGAGAGAAGAAAAAGCAGAAGCTTTCTTATGCAAGACATTTCTACTGTCTCATTTTATATCAAATGCCACCTACTTAAAAGGAAAACAAAATTCAGAACAGGCAAAATAACACGTTACAACCCACCAAGTGTTCCAACTACAGTCTTCCTGGGATGTAAATAGAAAGGCAGCCCAATAGACAATTTCTGACAGTGAAAAGAAAAAACCCAAAGCAAAAAAAATACAAAAAGCTCACTGTGCAATGACTCAATTTTATAACTGTCTGAACTAACTCTTGGCAGTTTTTGTACATTCTTTGTAAGCAAATGACACCATTCCAGGAAACAGATGTTGTGACTTTGGGTTTAGGAAAAAAAAAATTAAAAAAAAGCACACCAAGACTAGGTCTACTTTAGCTCATTTAGTCTGAGTGTTTACAGAAAACAAAGTACTTGCTTTCATAAACTTTACTCATGTCTCACCTGCTACTCTGAACATTATATACATTTTCCTTTGAATTTGTATGACAAAGGAGGTCTATTCATCTCCACTTAGTCACAGTACAGCTTTGGTTTTCAGAGGGAAAAAATGTGCATTAGTGTTACAGCACAGACTTCTTATAGCAAAAGAATAACTGATAGTACCAGGTATATGCCTTGTCTTTGGGAGACAAGTGAAGATAAGTTTTTGCTCTTAGTAAAGAAAAGAACTCAAATCTGTAAAAACTAAAAACTATATCTCATGAAAGAATAAAGGAAAGAAATAGAGACCTATTCTTTTAGGGTGAAAAAGAGTAGAAAATTACGAGTGCTAAGAGAAGCAAAATAGAAAACTGCTTTACATATTTTGAAATTCAAGTCACTTTGTAATGAAGGAGTGACAGTGTGATACATTCATTTGGCCTAGTCTTCCCAGGTCAGATTGAAGGTTTATGGTACAAGTGAATCAGGAACATAACTGTCCCCATCTTTCAACACAGTTAAAGTCAAGTAGCACAGATTGGATTTTGTTAGTATTCAAAATGTGAATAAAGCTTACAATTCAATATTATACATTCTTATGGTGCTACAACACCACAGATAATTTCTATAACAGAACAAGAGGACTATGTTATGATTAAATTGGGTCCCGAAAGAAACTCAGCATGATTTAGCACAACTCACTATATACAGAATTACATTTTCCTTACCAAGCCCTTCATATAATCATTAATACCTGTCTGCATCACCCATATTAAGTTATTTAAAAAATCTGGTTTAATGAGCAGTAGTGAAAAGCAGCTGTTCCAGAATACTCTTTTTGAAGGGCGTTACTGTGCTAAACTTGACAAGCTTCAGAAATGGGCTATGGGGAAATGCCATGTGGCAGGAAGCAAGAAAATGCAACACTGGCTGGAATAAGAGACAACAGTGACATTTACCTCGTAGATTGGGAGCGTATCTGAATTCCAGGCATTGATTCTGGCTTCATTGACGTCCACGACAGTCACTTTGATATTGGGACACATTTGGGCAATAACACTACAGGTTGGCCCACCGACATAACCAGCACCAATGCAGCAAATCTTCTTAATTTCAAACATGATTGCTCTGGTAAGAGAAGGGGGGAAAGGAAAATCGGGAGCTATAAATTAAAACAGTGGCCAACAATTCAAGGAATTCAGAGTATTGATGATTTCAGATTTTATCATGCTGCCGCAGAAATATTTTCTTACAGCTGGTCTCTTGAAACGAACCGCTACTCCCGTCTCCCACCCGGGAAGACTTTGGAGTCTGCCCCTCCCCAGCAGAGCGCCAGCACACACAGACGCCTGAGGAAGCGTTTCTGTGGTCGCTTTGAATCCTGCCACCGCCACCACCATCCTGGGGCCGGGGAATTGCTGATGCCACGGCAGTCCCGGGCAGGAGCAGCGCCCACCGCCGCGGGCAGCGCACGGCGCGTTCCGGCGCGGCCCCACGGCCGCGGGCAGAGCCGGCCGGGCCGGGACCCCGGGCCGCGCCCGATCGCCGGAGCCCCTCGGCCAGGAAAGGGAGGCCGCAGCTCCCGCCTCCTCCCCGGCGAAGGGAGCGGGCCGAGCTGACCGCGCTCTCCCCGGGCCGGGCCGACCCCGCGGGCTCCATCCCTGGGAGCGCAGCGGGAAGGGAGCGGCTTCCCGGCCGCGCCCGGCCCCCGGGGCGGCAGCGGCGGGATCCGCGGCCGGCACCGCAGACCCAGCCTGCAGACTTACTGCGGATCGAGCGGGAGCGCTGCGGCGGGAATGCGCGGCGGGGATGCCCGGGGAGGATGCTCGGCGGGCTCAGCTCGACGCTCCACTGCGAAGGGAGCGGCGGCCGCAGCGGCCGCTATTTAAAGGGCCGCCGCGGGGCCGAGGCGGCTGCTTCATGGCGGGGACGCGGAGCGAAGCCGCCCCGCCTCCTCCTTCCCCCGGGGGCGGGGAGCGGCGCCGCCCCGCCCGCCCGGCGCGGGGCCGGGAATGGCCGGGGGCGTTCGGGCAGGGCAGGGCCGGTCCCGTCCCGCCGGGGTGCGGGAGGGCCTCCGGGCACGGATGGGGACTTTGGGCCTGCAGTGGGGCTGGGCTGCTAAACTGCTCCTCTCCTCTGCCTCGCGGAGTTTTTATAAGAGAACTTAATTGTGGTGGTTGAATACGCGCGTGAATAATTTTTCTGTCCTTTAGCTAAGCTTACTGTGAAGCAAAGAACTCGGTGTTCACTCTCTCTCCTGTAGTGCGGCGCCGTCGCAACAAAGGGAAGTGAAGGGAAATGTGGATAGGTAACAGTAAAGTACAGTGTATAAAGTCCAGGCTGCAAACATTGCCCAGAGTAAGGAAATAAAACGAGCTTGCACTCTCGCCCTTGTGATCTGTGCACTACCTAGGGACCTCTTGCCTAGCAGTAATAAACTTCTCAGATACTACTCTTGCCTCTTGTGTAAACATGATTTGTTATTAGCATACTGCATCTGACTTTGGGAGCAGAAAGATTGTGAGAAATCTGCAGTCTTTTCTTGTCCAGTGCATTCATGTTCACTTACACTGCATCTCCCAGAAGCTGGGTGGCGTGTTTTTTTGCTGCATCTGCAATATTGCAGTGATTTACGCTTTTAACAGATTACAATTTCTATGTTAAATGTTGCCAGACTAGGTGGATAATACACGTATGTTCTTATCAAAGGGACTAAAGAATTGCTTGGTTCTTACATGGTGTTTTTGTCCATAGATGTTAAAGTATATAAAAAAAATTAAATAATTGTTTCTGTTTTATATTTTATTCTGTTACTATTTTACTTTGGAGAATCTGATCTTTCCCTAAGAGAATCTGTGTCCATCTGAGTACATCCTGTAATCACAGTCCTTTAGAAATGCTTGTAAAATATGTGTGTTTCTACTGAAAGAGCCTACTGAGGTTTACAGTCTCAGTGCAGGATCCTGGCAGAGTCAGCGTGGTTAGCCAAAAACTGCCTGGCGAAGGTGCAGGGTTCACTGTGTTTATTCTGAAGTAAAAACAAGTCATGCCTTTTCTCATTGCTTATTGGCACAGATGTCTCAATTTTGAACACGTCCACTTTTTTTCCAAGGAAACCTAAGCAAAGCAAATAGAAGCTCAGTGAGCTGTCATTACCAAGTCAGTCTCACCTATACCATCCTCTTCAAACTCCCTGTCTATCTCCTTTGGTCTTAGAATAGCCGTGAATGCATACATTTGTACTGCAAGATCATTATCTGGTCCCTCTGTATATGCCTGTTGCTATCTTGGCATGGCCAAACCCACTTCAGGTCCTTTAAGTGGTCCCCCGAGGGTGTTGGTAAGCATGCTTCGTGTGTGCCTGACACACAGAGTGGATTTTCTACAAACAGCAAGGGTACAGTGATTGTGTGCAAGGCCACGTGTGTGAGAACAACTTCCCTTTGCCTGCTGCTCTATGTGTGGGTAGTTGTTCATTAGTCAGCTAATACCTCCTAGCTACTGTGTTTGCTAAGAGGGACGGTAAAAGCTTCAGACTTCCTCAGTGGGAAGGTTCAGGCATACTTGCCTCAGGAGAGTGCTGTGTCATGGAGATTATAAAGAAACATGGGGATCTAACTTTCCACCTGCAACTATGCTAGTTTGCCAAAGAGTTTCAAAGGGAATATTTTTCAGGTCTGGTAATCCTGGCTCTTTCCTGGGAGGAGAAAGGTCTGGGTTATAGTCTATGATTTGAGAGCTGTTTTGAATGCCTGAATAGACCTTGGATAAGGCAATGGACCCCTGTCCCTTTCCTCATAGCAAAGGATCTTCACGATAGGCTGTCACACCCCTGCCTGGGACATGGATCTTGAATTCCTGCAGAACAGCACAACTTAACCCTGAAAGGTTGGACTAGATGATCTTGGAAGTGTTTTCCAACCTAAACGATTCTGTGAAAAGGATGATGAGGGCTGCTTTTGTTTCCCTATAGCCTACACTCCTGAGATGAAGGCGGGAAAAAAACGCAGGCCTCAAAGGCACTGCAATGGAAAGAGCAGTGAGTTTGGGTCTTCCCTCTTCTTACAGCAAAATTTCTGAATTACTGGATGAGGTATTCTTTGTTTTTTCCATTCAGGCAGACCCATCATTTAACAGTATGCAGAATTTTTTACAACACTGTGCATAGGCAATAAAGCTTATATAAGGCTTCAGGGCATACCATTAAACCTCCTGAAGCCTGCTGCTTTGGAGACACAGCCCTGGGATGCTGCAAAGTAGATGAGGCTGGTCCACTGATGGCCATTTTCTAAAATGAATGTGTGAATTCTGCTCCATTTTTTTTGAAGGCTCAGTGTAGGCTGTGAACACTTTCACATTGCAGGATCAGTAACTTAAATACCATGAGGAATGGGATTTCAGGTGTATGTTTTCCTTCAGCATTGGCAGTTGACTAGATCAGATGAATCCCTCTTCCAGCATATTAGGGCGTGGATTTGAGGCATCTCTGCCTTTCCAGAAACCACCAAGCAAAGGGCAATCTGAATGCCAAAGGTGGGTAGAGATGGCACTTTTCACCTCTCATGTACAAGTTGTTAGATTATGCAAAGGAGAAGTCATGATTTATGAAGGATTTGGAGGATGAGGGGAAGGAGAGGGAAGACAATGAAGAGCAAGTGAGTGCATGATTGTGTAATCTCTTGGCACCCTGATGTTGGAGGTGAGAGAAAAAGCCAGCAAGGAACCCTGGATATGAAAGAAGTTTTGTATCGTATCTGGGGAGTGTTTAATGTCAGACTAATCGCCAACCACATTTAGCTGATCATTAACTAAAGGCAGTTGTGTTTGTGTAATCAGTTTGTGACACTGACATCTGACACAGATTCAACAACCACCATTGTCTCTCAAGCCTTTCTTTAACTTTTGACACAGCACAACTGGGAGGCACCCCACCTGTAACCAGGAAATCTGAGGTACTCAGGAACAGTCCCAGGCTGAGGCACAGAAGTGCCCAGAAGACCAGTTGGATCAGTATTTGAATCCATGCTTTGTATTTTACAACACTAAGAGGAAGGAAGGAATGAGATGCAGCTAAAGAGATTATACAGCACTTGTGAGACTGGGCATGAGTGTTGAAAAGGCTCCAACAGCTGCACAAACCAAGCCATACGCCATTCTTGAACACAGACAGCTGAGAACCCAAGCTCCTACGTGTGCTCAGAGCCAACATTATGTGTCATTGCAAGAGTCATTTTCTGCCTGGCATGTCCCTACTTATACCCTCTCCTCATCTCCACCTCTCTGGCTCACTGGAACTTCGACATTGCTAAACAGTCTGACAGTTGCCCATTATGTTAATATAATACAGTATTTTTTTGTTAGTGACACCCAGAACCTCAAAGTGCAATTGTGCAGTGAATTTCTGGTCAGGTTCAATATGCCTGTTTGCATAGGGCCCAGAACATATGGACAATAATTTCAGCTGGACTCATGGACAGTACTGCAATATAAACAAAAAACAAAAGCCATGTGGGATTAAAATAATGTTTAAAAGTCAGAGGAAGGCCACCCTGAAAACTATGATGAGAACATCCTCTCAGACCCTCTTCTTTAACGTACTGCATGAAAATGTTTTGTTTTCCAGTATATGACCTTCCTCTAATTAGATTATTTAAATCTCTCAGTATACACAGAAATTATTCACACTTCCTTCCAGGTACGATTACATTGGATGGCCTTGTCTATTGTTTTGTAAATGCCTCTTTTTTTTCCTTTGTTTTCTCTTCTGATGTTCTTCTGGAAACCACACACTTCACACCAGACATCAAAGCTGTTCCTTCAGAACCAGTGCTGTGGGCCGCAGCATTGCTTTTCTGAACATGGGGCGTCCTACAGCTCCCAACAGAAGAGCCATTTCAGGTATAACAGCCATTTCAGTAACAATATAGAAAACTTAAATGCTAAAATTAATGCAGTGGAAGTAAGAGCAGCCAGATAAGGCTTTTCATCACAGCCCCATTGGAGAGTTGTCCTGTAGGCCCTTCTTTAAAGGGTTTTACTCAGCTGAGCTGTCCCACTGCCTTAACAGTTGTTCACATAACATAAGGTGAAGTTTTGATCTACTGTTACAGTCTAGCTAAAAGCAAATTTGGCTGAATCTCTTCCCTTACATACTGAAGCCCAACAGAAGCATACAGCCAGAAGGGGTGTCAGAGACAAGATGCATTTGTGATTCAAAATGCAAGCTAATATTTGATGAAGTGGGAAAATGATTATTTGGATTTTTTATTTCAAACAAGGCTGCATTAAATCACTAGGAGAGCTGAAGAAACCAGATTTTTATTCATCATCCCAAGAAAGCAGACTGCGATGTTACATGCAGTATTTGGTGTAACAGTGTCCAGTCCTGTGGGGGCTTCTTTGGATTGTTTTCCTGCTAATCATATTCAGTTTATCATGTATTATTTCATCTACAAGTTGTGCCCTAAACTTCACTCTTACCCTTTTTCTAAGATTTGCTTTTTATATTGAACCAATGGCTGTGACCTTCAGCATGTTGTACAATGGTGGGGTTTTTTATGGGTCTGCTTAGGAAACATATTTTCTCATCTCTAGAATCTTTTACACTTTAAGGGTATTTTTTTGCACCAGAAGAAATTAATAATCTTCATGAATTTTAAGCCAGGTCTACGTCTGAAAACTACAGTCACAGAAATTATTCCTTTGTTTCACCATTTATAGCTTGGAGGATGAAATAACAAAACCCATAAATGCAAAAGATTTTTTAAAAAACATTGCTACTTGTGATCTTTGATTACAAATTATTGCTGTATTTTCAAGTAACATTTTATAAAATATTTTACAGTATCATTTTCCATACAAGCAAGAAGAGTGAAACCTTTAAAAAGCTGGATATATATGGCGAATTAATATGCATGGTCAAATATTGAAATACATTTGTTTCAGACAGCTCCTTTGGTCAACACTCTTTAACCACGTTAAAATGGCAACGTGGAAGCCAGATGCTTCTAGCTATTATATATTACTACAAAGTGCTTGGTATGGGAGTTGGCAGTAATTTTCATACAAGACCAAGTAACACGTGTTCAGTTTCTCTTTTTGTATGAAGAGACAAATCTCCAGCTGATGTTCTAACTCCCTGGAAGTTGGTAAGAGTTGTGTTGTTTTACAAGTGAGGATGTGGTTCAGCATGGGAAATTCTGCCTCTTCCCCCACCCCAGGGTCCATGTCTTTGCAGTGAATGGCACTGTAGGGTGTTGGCTGGTATTGAACAAGGAAGGGTAGAAGGAGAAAAGAATGTAACTTGTCCATTTTTGCAAGGAACCCACTTAATGGAATATTTTGCTGCAATGATTTGGTGGATCTCTCCCAAACATTCTAGATAGGATACCTTTTTTTCAGGCTTTGAGGCAAAGTAATCTTCTCCAGTTACACGGTGATCCTGAACAGCTAGGCTTTGCACAGATCCAATCAACAAAGCAAATTGAAATTTGTGGTAATTTCCTTTCTGCATCACTTTTCTCAATACACATGTGCATCCTTGGCAAGATTTTAACTAATGTACCTATAAGTAAAGTTTAGCTTTGGTTTTAGGGGTTATTTATAATGTCATATTTGAGTAAAAGGGTAAATCCTGATGAGCAGACATTAATGATCTCTGATTAAGATAATATACTTTCTAGATCAACTCAAATGCCTAAGGCACTTGTTACTAAATTTTTGTTACTAAAAATACATTCCGATTTTGTTTCTGATTCTGAATTAGTGGTATTTATTGCCACTATCTCTGGATAACTGTATATTATTTTAAATAATAATATTTTAAACCTTAATGCTACCCTGCCATTCTCCTTTTTTTCCTTGGATTAAAACAGTAATTCCTAACGAGGGATTTGAGTTGCTGCTCAGCATTTTGTGCTCTGCTTCTGGAGGAAGAAAAGTGCTGCACTCCATGGGAACAGTGAGGAAGCAGCAGGTATCCGCTACTCCTACGTACTGCCTTGGATCCATTGCAGCATCTTCCTTCCTCAGAGCAGCTCTGGGTTCAACACTGCCAAGATACAGAACTAGAAAATAGATGGCAAGTCCCAAAGTAGTAGGATCTAAAATGTTGATCTAAAATGAAGCAACATAATCAGCATATTTGGCCTCTGTCATCACTTTTCTTACTGTACTATTTCTAACTCCTTAGGTTGCATAACTACTTCAAAGAGCAAAAGGCAGAGACATCCATGTTAGTCATCAAAGTATCTTAAACCTTGGAACCTGCTTGTAATTTGTTCTGGCTTGCTTGAGATACATACAGAAGACAAGTGTCCATTAGAAAAGTTAGAATTTACGTTTTAAAACTTACACAGGTGACACACTATTTTTACTATACTTAGTTATAGATGATTTCCAATTGCCTTAGAAATTGATAGGTTGGTTCAGTAAAAGACAAAGACAAAAGTTTACTAATGATTGCTATTTATTTTGTTAAGTCAATAAAAAGTGCATAGTACAAGCCCTTTACCCCAATCCAAGTACTCAGTAAAGGATTACTAGGAAACCGCAAATGGCACAGATGATTTTTTGTTTGGCATAATTCAGATATTTTAAACCACTGATTTACATTAAGTACATGACATCATCACTCTTCCTTCTTCAATCATGGTTATTACAAGGCTAAGTGATCTGCAGACAATACATGAATAAATATGATTTCTCATTTCAGAGTATAATAATTGTGTTAAGCAGACTCTAAAAATACTATTATTTTAACAAAGTTCTAAGCTAAGGTATAATTGTAAACTTCCCTCCATATTTCCCAAGTTCCTATGACTTGCATCTTTTACTAACCAAGCTTAAAACCATCATTACAGAACTGATCGTATCTTGGAGCTTTTCATACCACTAATCTCTTACACGCTTCTCAAAATTTACCATACACATCTGTAACCATGATACAATTATTTAATTGTAAGTTATGTAACTAAAGGTCAGATTTCTGCCACCCTTACTAAAGCTGCTACTAGTACTTTATCTCAGAGTAGTCCCACAAACTTCAGTGCAACTACTTGATGAGTAAGGCACCATTTAACACAAATAAGAGTGGCAAAGTACAGTCCTATGGTTAGTCATTTTTAATTTAATTAAGAGTGGTGATCTGCAGCTTTTATCTTGAAGACAGTATCTGAATTTAAAAGGCATATGTTTTGATGTGGGATAGTGGCCTGGCTCTTTAGTAAAACACTTTACAATAAAATATTTCCAATTTTTTTTCTTTTACATAGAAAATTTTAAAATAGCAATTTACATGAGGAAAGCATACATGTATAAAATCACTGGGACAATTACTTAGAGGAATCAAGCAAAGATAGTTCATTTAAAGGTAAAACACAACATTCCTCTGAACAAAAAGTTCAGTTGCCAAGACTCTTAGAGCTGGGTGCACATGGTGAGTTTTATAAATACATACACAGACATTTAAGTAAAGGAAGACTGATCCTCGCAAGTGAGGAGCATCTCCTGTAAATCTCACCAACTTCCAACAAGATGAGGAGTGGTGCTCTGTCTGAATAGAAGCATGTTTCAGTTGGCTTTTTAATCAATTGGAAACTTGTTTTATGCCTCCAATAGTGAAGAATTCTGGCCAAAAATCCTTGGAGAAAAGGTCACTGTTGGAGATTATATATGTTTCCTTGTTGGTTCAACAAAATGATGCTGTATTACTTGTTCTGATCAAAACAGTATCCCAAATATAAATGTACATGGAAGGCAAAAAGCAAGCACAGTCAGAGTGCTTGTCCCAGTGACATCTTTACACAGTGTTTGTGGCCTGTACACTATTAGACATAATAGGACAAATTCTCTCAGCTTCTCTGCTGCGGTTTCACTACTTTACATGGCACTGCACTGATGTCAAAGAGAGCACTTGGCCCAATCTTTTTTTTTTTTTTACTTAATTTTTTATACATGCTCCTATGCTTAGGAGCATACTATTTCATAGAAATTCAAAGGTCAATTACACCAAATCACAGAAGCCTTTTTTCAAGTCTACACCGTACCTTTACCAGGAGGCTTAGCTGGCCCACCATTCACCCTGAGGAGGAAAACCCTGTATCTGTCAACCATGGGATCTGGTGCAAGATTTTTGTTAGAGCCTGTTAATACAAACCTTTTTGCACTTTAACAGTTAGTCCCTTCAGCTCCATAACTACAGTCCTCATGGAATAAAGGTTTGTAGAGTAAGGCTTTGAATTCCCATATGTCTGTTCTACTGACCTTTAAGGAAAGAAGCTTCATGTTGGTAACATAAAAATGTTCTTTACATTATTCTCATCAATTTTTCAAATTGAACAAGAAAAATATACAGTGTCACTTTTCTGTACATCTTTAAAATGTTTTTAAATTAATGTACATAAAAAAACTCATTCCCATTTGCTACAATGGGACGTGCACAGGTGTGTGCACAGCCACACATACACACACATAAACACACCACACACACACTCAAACGTTAGAGGGAAAAGACATGCCATATGTGGTCATCTGCAAGTTTGTTATTCTACAGTTACAACTAGTAGATAAGGATGAAATGTTAAGAATTGCTGACAACATACAGGTGAAAAAACCTGAATAATTCAGAACATGTTGTATACCAAAAGTTGGTAGCCTTGGTAACTCCTTGGTATGATTTCATCCTGTCCAATATACATTACATCATGGCTAAAAACTTGTTAAGGTACTAATTATTAAAAGACTATACCAGGACAAAAAATTCTACCAAGTTCTTCTTACTAAATTTCTCTTTTCATAAAGTCTATAAGTAAACACATCTGGTTTTAGAATATATTTTTTGACAACATATTGAATAAGATATATATATGAACAAGACTAAATTAATGTTTTTTTTGGTGGTATAATCTTCTGTGTAAAGTTCCCAATATATAGGTCAAAGCTTTGACAGTGGCAATTGTCACATTCACTTAATGTGCGCACACAGAGAAAGATTATAATTCTAGTGGACAATCTGTGTTTTTGCCAACAACCCTGAAAACTATGTTAGTGGTCCAAAGACCAGACTAAAAGTTGCTCTGAACCCAGGGCAAATATAAAATAATTTCTATTTTTCACCACATAACTAAGTTAATGCTTCCAACCATAATATAACTCTCAAAAGCATACTGGAGAAGAAATATGAATTAATCTGAAGAAAGGTCAGTAACCCTCCATTATTATAGATGCACTGGGATTTTCTTTTTCTTTCAATGAATATCAGAAATCACATCAAAGAAATTAAGATCACTGTAACAAAAAGAGACTGAGTGGAATGTCCATGGTAACAGTAACAACCAAAAAACCCCCAAAATGCCTTATCATTATTCAAATTACAATCTACTAGGAATTGTAATAACATACAAAGCAAAAATTAACTTAAAATTGAAGTTGCTAAAAGCAGTTCATGAAGATTACTGCTGAATGATAATTCTGCTCTATATAAATGAGAAAAGAAAACAGTATTGAATGGGTGTTAGGAGTAATCTGGTCACTTCGTTCATTTGGTCATGCAAGGTTTTAGCTGCTGAACTTTTCCAATACTGAACGCTCTAGTCCACTGGTGGGGCTGGTGGTTCTTGTCCCTTGGGGGAAGAAAGGAGGAAAAGAAAGAGAAAAGCAGGTACAGAATTAGAAACAGTGTTTCACATAAGAGGATTTAGCAATAAACGACTTCAGAAGTGTTACACTGTGCTTTCTTTTATGATCTTTCAGTGTGTTTTTAAATATCTAGAGTAAAGGAGCATCAAAGAACTATACTGTTTCCTGCATCAACAGGGATTTTTCTGAAGACCATCTTCTCTGTTTTATGCTGTAATTTTGTTTACTGACTTCTCTTAAAGCTGCGATTGTCCCCTCGCACATAAGAAGGCAGTTCCAAGCAGGGGTAGACATTGCCCAGAGGACATTATGATCCACACTTAGTCATCCATGCCTGCTCCATCCCTTGGCAGGCCTCACACTTGGCCTTCATGATTCTACTTTCACTTTGGTTTTACTCATTTTCATTTCTAATGGGGTTCCAAGAAAATACAGGGGGAAAAATAGAAGAAAAAAATTAATTACTATTATAGAATCTCCCTTGAAGATGCACTTACATTATGTTGGCTGGTTGGCTTTCCAGCTGTGTTTGATCCTCTTAGATTATTCGGTCTCAGCAAGAATAAGACAAGTGCAATCACCACCCATGCCATCATTATCATGGCGAAGCTGACGCCATTGTCACTGGACGAGTTTGGTCCTGGCACTACAGATAAGGAAAACTCAAGTTATAACACAGAGTGACAGCAGAGTTCTTTTCCCCAAATGAAAATAAAAATGCAACATAAGTCTCAGAAAAAAACCCCTGAAATACTTTTCGATTGAGTTTTCTGATTAGTCTCTCATTTTCACTTTGAGACATTAATTCTTCATTAGCGTTACACTGCTCTTTTATCACATTTCTTATCCATTTGAAAAGAGAATCTATTTTCATAAGATTTCACTGGTCTTTTCAGAATCATCATGAGCATTTCTTAGTTCATATTAACTCTTGGTGACCTGGAGATGACAAACGTACACTTTGTGTTTAAGAAATCAAACTTGATGCAAAATATATTTATGTGGGAAAAAACCCTTTATATATGATAGTCTTTGTTTTTTGCCTCAAACAAATAAAAGAAAATGACTAAAGAGAGCTTAGACTCTATTGTTAGGCCCCACACAGAGAACACCTTAATTCTACAAGAAGGGAGCAAACTAATGGTTATCAATTTGTTGACTGCTGTAAGTTATTTCTTGAGAGTTTGTTCAAACAAGTGTTAGTGTCAATAGGTCAGATCTTCATGACTGATCATCCAGGTCACATGGCATTTCTGTTACCATCAAGAAAAACGTATCTGCCAGGAAAGGAAAAAGTGCTGTAGAGATACACTAAAAAGTGAAACCCAGGAACACAGTGTAAAAATTTTACACCCAATTTTCATATACAATGTTTGAGTCATCAACACACAGAAATAAACTTAGAAAGTTCCCTCAGGATGGAAATGGGTGGTTAGTCTTTTTGGATCAACAAGCTCTTGCAAATACCTGCACATTTTAAAACAACTTTTCTCCTCTTAAACATAATTTCAAATAATAAAACAGTAACTAATGTTGTCAGCTGCAGTGTAAACTATGTACAGTTAATTACCTATAGTACTTACATGGATCTTTATCACAGTACGTAAAGTTTTAACAGCTTCATTAATGATCACCAATTTATACAGAGCAATAAATAGAGAGATATAATGAATAACCTTCAGAAAGAGAAGAGCTGTTCTATTTTATTACCCAAGTTGAAAACTTTAACATTCAGAAAACTCCCCAGAGACACTAGTGTCTGTCAGGTTTTTCAGTTGTCTCAACTCGTGTGGATCATCTCACTATGGAGTCTAGTCTGGATTCAGTATTGGTTGGAAGTTGATCTTATTTAACATTTGCTAGATGACTTATACCCAGTGAGCTGCTGGAGTAATTTCCTTGAGGCTGATGCTGATACAACAGAACCACTCTCATCACATTCCTCCTGGGTAGCATTTCCAACAGAGGCTCTGCTATGGAAATGGTTTGTTCCTAACACAGCAGAGGGGCACGGTGGGGAAGCTCATAGCTATGCCATTCACCATACTGCTGTCCTGGGAATAAAGTTTCATGGACTGATGTCCTTTACTGACATCACACGCACTTAAAAATGTCAAAGAAGAAAAAACCCCATGTATTACAGAAGCTCATGCTTCTCATAACACAGACACTACCATTACATGTATGAGCAAATGAAACCGTTCTTGCCTTTTCAGCGTCCAAAATACAGACATTTGAAAACCTGAGAAGTTGTTAATGTAGAGGAGTTTTATGATTAGAAGTATATTCAATTACAAGTGACAATTCTTTTGATGATCTGAGTGAATAAAGGACATTGTATATGAGGAGAAGGCACAGTGCATAGAAAATAAATAAGCATGCTACAGCCTTTAATTCATTAAACTCTTACACATAATTGATTCAGAAAGCATGTGGAATTGTGACTGTAAAAGTTTAGACCTGCAGTGTTGTTGAGCAGAATATTATTGTTATCAGTATCATATATCAATATTTTAAACCTTGAATGATCTTTATATATGAAATCCAGGAAACTAGCATATACTTTGGCATGAAAAGAACAACTGCTTTAATTTGAGGCTTCCAGACAACATTAATAGCCACCCTGAGACTACCTTCAGCAACAAGTAAGAAAGCCTTAGGTACCTGCTTTGGTATACATGTACATAGCCCAGGAGAAATCTCACAGATTTCATAGAATATTCTGAGTTGGAAAAGACCCATGAGGATCATCAAACCTAACCCTACAGGGATTGAACCCACAACCTCGATGATATTAACACCATGCTCTAACCAGTCTGAGCTAATCTCAGTGTTTGGTGGAACACTGAAAATTAAGCTCATTTGTTAGTCAGGATTCCCCATACAATGCAGAGAAACAGTCAGACTGCCTTCTGGAATTTTTACTGAACCTTAGTGCACTTAGGGTCTGTGGTTAAACAAAAGTTGGGGTAGAGCACGTGCTGCTTGGGTCAGCTCATGCTACAGGTCAGGGAAGGGAGCAGAAGGAACCACGGAGGGAAACCACAGGCATTCATGCAAGACACAGCTTCTTCCAGCCTGCATTGCAATATGGTTTAGATGGAACCAAACGCACTGAAACATTCTGAACTAAGTTAAGCAAGACAACAGCTGATCTAACACAGCTTGGCCCTGTACTACCTACTCAAGGCACGCCAGACACTGAAACAGCCACAAGACTGTTTACACTATTCAAGAACCGTTAAACCACATCTCTCACAAATGACCATGTGCTTTAATAAGGATGTGAGGTATTTCAGAATCTGTTCCTTTAATGTCTTAAGGAAATGAGGATAAGCAAAGTTTCATATAGCTGGGGTGAAACACACTTTTCAAAGCTTTGCATCACAAATCAAGAGAACAGACAAGAAACTGTTTCAGATACTGGAAGCAGTTAGAAGACAACAATCTTTTACTACAAAGACCTCCATCCCTGAGATCACAAAATAATCAGATAAGGCCAGCTTATGGATAAAGAACAGTTGAATGAAGTTGAAACCAAGCAGGATGGAATTCATGCTGATGGGCAGAAGAAAAAAATATTTTTTTTAATTGTTCACAGCCACAGTGCCTTTAATGGATATTTTTTGCGGATAATTTAGAAGTGGTTTTTTGATTCCTTGAAGAATAAAGGTTATCCTCTAAGAGCACTGGTGGATAGTATTTTCTGGTATTTCCATATAGACAGAAGATTGTCCTGTTCTGAGATGAATGTTCCTGCCACCACCCATTTTGATGGATGGATCTGGTTATTAACCTCCAATGCCCAGGAGACACCCACTAGTACAGAATGTAGCAGTACATATTCTTTTGTCACCGAGTGATGTGAAACACAGTCTCTAACCTACCTTTCCATACAACATTGAATCCAGCCCAAGATCTTTATTTTTAGAGTATCTGGTCCCCTGGGCTCAGCATACATGTATATCCACACACTTCTGAATGAGTCTGTGCCCCTGTGGTAACCTGGCATTTTTTTTTTTTTTACACCATGGCTGAATTACTTCTATGCAGGAGAAAGCTTTATTAGGAGCTGTTCTGAGATTATGGGATTAACTCCCATGGGAGTTAATGACTATAGTAGATCCTATTTATTGTTCCATGTATGACATACAGTTCTTGGACTTGCTTTTTCCTGTAGAAACAGAGACTAGGCCACATAAATGAGTATTCTCTCAGAGAAAAATGGGAAGGTTGCATTCTAAAGAAAAAGAGGAGAGACTGTATTTTGTTACTGTAAAAGTATATTCCACGTGGTGCTTTCTGTCTGCCCTCTCATGGTAGAAATATCTCCTTTTGGATCTTTTTACTGTTTAACATCTGCATGTGGAAAGGCAAAAGCATGCTCTCTGACTTGTGTCTTCCTTTTTTCATGGTGTTTTAAGCATTGTCTGTTCTGTGAAAGAAAGGCAAGAAATTGCATGAAGAGAGGTATCTTACAAATGAATCAACAGGGAAGATAAAGAGCCTGTGGGACCTTCAGCAGATAATGCCAGCAAGCTGACCCTCTCAAAGGCAGGGATAAGTAACCTGAAAAAAGCCAAAAAGGACTGGAGCAGAGAAAGAGAGAAGGGAATTACCAGAAAAGGGAGGGAAGAGTTGGTAGATGTTTCATGCTGTTAGGTTAGCGGCTGTGACTCCCCTAGATGAGTACAACTCAAAATGAATCACAGATATGTATGCATTTTAAATGACATAGAAATTTGGAAGTAGAGTAGACAACATTCAAGACAGTCATCTCTGACCATGTTACAAGCTAGCAGAGCACTGACAATAGTGTTGAAAATATGAATGTGGCAAATCGAGGTCACAACATCTGGGAATTGCTAGAACACAGGAAAAAACTCGCAGTAGCCCCTCATTTCCTTTGACACAGAAAGCTGACTGCGAAGGGCCATGAGCCATCAGAGCAGATCAGTACCAGCTGGGATCCTCCCTAGGCTGGATGAACCACTGATGTTGCAACTGCCACACACGTCAGAGAACTTCCATGCTCCACTTGTATTAGACAGAATTCAGAAAAGAATTATCACTCTTATTCTTCACTTCAAGGGAAACTGTAAGATCTTCTGATTTGCTGAGCATAAGCATTCCCCAGAGAATATTAAATGCCTATTCAAAACTTACAGCTTTTTTTTCCTGCAAGGCAGCCACTGAAATTAAGGGAACAGTCACCAGACTCTGATATACACTGTAACATCACAGCAGATATTCTGACGGAGGATCAGCAGAGGAACAGCCATGAAGCAGCGTGCCCAAATGCTTATTGAAGTGGTGTTCACATCTTTCTGTATGCTTCCAAAAGCACTGGTCCTGACCCTGGCAGGAAACTCTCTGCAGAGTAGTCATGACGACAGAATGTTGCCAACAACAATAAATAAGAATTTACAGATAACATAAAAATGTGAATGAGGAAGCCCTGGTACTACTGCTCTGATATGGCTCCAAAAATCTAAAAAAAGAACAGAAATCAAAGGGTTGAAAAAACAAGGCATACTCAGGAAGAATCAACTGAGGTGTTTCTGAGAACTTCCAGCTCGTAGCAACATCGTAACACATGACACTGCTGTGACACTGGCTGAACCCCAGCCCTGACGTCTCCCAAAACAAAATCAAATACATCTGATCAGTTATTCCACAACCTTGCAATTTAAGAATCTGTATGACAACATTCCCAGCTGTGCTTCCAAAAGGAAGACCAAATCCTGGAAATGAGCAAATGGGTGGGAGTGAAACAAGCTTCTTCATATCGAGGTTCTGAAATGAGGAATCAAAGTCAGCAAGTAACAGGAAATGGAGCTGTGGGACTTAGGGAAGAAGAGACCCGCCCCAAACATAAGCTCATCACTGTACAGCTCATCAGAACAGGATGAAGCAACAGACAGAAGACCAGCCCAGAATTGTTTTAATCTGCCTCTGAAAACATCTCTAGAAGCTTCTCCAGGCTTAATCTGTTTATTTTTGCCTTTGACTCCTGGGGGTCTTACAGACTGGTGCAAGCACAAAATCACAGAAGCATCACAAAATAATCTGACACACAGGCAGGCAGTGCCATTGCATCAGCAGGAAAATACCTTTGCTGGACCTAAACTTAAGGCAATATAATAACATAGGAGAGGATTTACTCTATAATTTTTGCTTTGGTTTTTGAAACAAACCACTGGTTTGGAACAATTGCTGCCAAATTGTTTGCATCTGCACAGACAGTCATTGCAAGGATCTCTTTCAGGATGGAAAGCTATTTGTCGCAAACCATTCAAATTTCCACTGTACTACAGCTTGGTAACATGAAAGCTGTCCCACAAGCTTTGTGCCCACACATATCAGAACTTACTAATTTATAAAGTCTTTCGTCTAAGAGCTTCATAAATATTGATGACGCAAGACTCCCAAGGCTCAAGTGAGAATGACCTACCCATTGCTTGGTTTTGACTGTGGACTAAAGCTCAGAAAGCAGCACAGCCTGTCTGTGTCTACTTCCAATAGAGAAAATATTCTGTCTCTCGTCATCTGCCGCTTTCCCTCTCCTACATGTCTGTGATTAAAAGAAAAAAAAAAGACATAGAAGTCTAAGGTGTGGGAGACTAAAAAGTCTGGCCTTGGACAGGTGCATCTGGGAGAGAAGGGGTGCGGGAAGTCACAGACTGCATAACTTGGAAAGGCCATAAAGAAAGAGTAGACCAGCAGTACTCTACAGGACCTGTGCCCCACTGTCTTTTTTTCCAGGTTTTACACAGCTTTCCCCCTTCAGCCCAGCACGGCAATGAGTCTGCGGCGGTTTCACACTGGGAGAGCACAGAGCAAGTCTGGGTTAGATGCCCATCTCTAAACAGGTTTCACAGGGGAGTGAAGAGGGAGGAACGAAGAGTGAAAAAAGGCATGCTCTCTTCCCAAGATCCTGGAAGTTTTGCCTGCACTGCTCCTAGACCTGCAGAAGACAATGGCACCGGCAGTTCTTGCTTCCAGGAATGCTGCTCAGGTGCTCACTGCTCCCTCAGCATTACAGTAGTCCTGATGCAAGCTAATTCAGTGAGTTCATACGCTGAATCAGTAAAATTATATAGGAAAAACAGATCCACTTCATTTTTATTTATAAATATTTGGTAATGTTCTCTCTAGATCATGAAAGTGTAAACACAGCGCCTCAGGGCAAGCTTTCATTACTGCATAACCTCTGACCAGCTATGTTTCACTGCAGATGCTAGTAACATTTGACTGTCCCACTGTTTGGGAGAGGTTTTTTGATGTATTTCGCAGCAAATTCCAAGGAAGTGTACACATCAGTCCTTTGCTTCATTAACTACACAGCCACCAAGTCAACAGAAATACAGTCACAGTGCATGTCACCTTGAGTCAGAGCTGGGGGGGAACTCCTTCACAGAGGAGTAGAGGGTTCACAGTACTGACAGTGTCATCCAGCCCCAGTTGCGAACATGTGTATGTGGGGGGGTCTGTGCTCCATTCTAGTCTTCACTGGTTAGGCTGCTATGCCTGTAAGGAGGTCAAATAAAGCCCCCTCCAAATTTTCCCCTATCGTTCCCCAGATCATCCTATTTGGAGGCTAATGGAAGATTCACTAATGCTTGGGACCTGATTAATGGTCGTACTAGTATATCAACACCTTCAGGCTTCTCACCAGTGCTGTTTCCACACAGTGCTTCCAACGTACAAATGTCCACCCACATCACAGATTCTCACAAATTACCTCCCCAACATGCGAATTTTATTACTGTAGTATTTGTTCTAATGTAATATGTTCCTATAACATTAAATCAACTGTTGCATTTTAAAGATCTATCAGACTATATTTTAATTACTGCTGTTTATTTTACCTCCATGCACCTGATCTGAACAGTTACTCACATTCCTGAAGGCATTCTGTGTCTGTGCAGTATGACTGGGATTGTCTCAGCTGAAACAGAGAAAAGGAAAGGCATGATACTTAGCAATGAGTCTTGGTCAGCTTTTACCAAAATCATGATTTAATATAATGTCAGAGCACAAGTTCAAGATAAGGAAGATTTTAACTGATCCTTTATTGGATCATGTGTGGCTTATGGAATGTGAAGAATCCCAGATACGGAGATAAGTTTCTGAACACTATTTACATAATACCTTTAAATCAGCTGACTACAGTGTTATTGCTTCCATACAGGTTTCAGCCACTGAATAACTACCAAAATTCAAGCAGAAAAAGTCTACAGTGATATAGACATTATTATATACAGACATACACTCTACACATATTTTGGCATTTATAATGGACAGGTGTTACTACTATTATCTCGATCAAGTAACATTAAAATGCTCTGTGATTACATCACAATAAATAATCAGACTATAATAAAAAAATCAATTTATAACTATGGTTATAAGTTGAATTAAAATTTCATTTTTAAACTTAGTACTTACTATTTTTCCTCCCTAAGAGATTTTTTTAAGTAGGTTTTAATATATATTTTACTGTTTTTTCTCTTTACTAATGAGTACAATTTAAAACACTTTTAGCAACTGTAATGACTATTTACATTTATAGACTAGGTAAGCTTGCCAACTGCAAACCTGCAAATCAGTATAGCTATTTTAGAGATGGTAGAGCCAGAAAAGAAAGACAAATATCACATTCTTTATTGGGTTCAGAGATGGTAAATAGATGGGATTTAATCTGCAGTACTATGGAAATAGAGTCTATTCTCTGTTTAAGTAAACTATGTGGATTATTAATAAAAGCTTTAAATACAGAATTGCAACATCATAACAGAGTTGTTACAATGCCTCGGTTAGAACTGACATTAGCTTTTTGATAGGTTTTATGACATAGTAGTGTCACAAATACCAACACTTTTTGCCACAACAGGCTAATCTGTTTATCAGTGTAAATACACAAATGTTAAAGAGCAGAAAAGATGATGCTCTTTATGTAAGAAATACATGAATAATTTCCACAAAACCAATTTCCCCCTGTGTTGTCATAACTGATTTGCTGTATGTAGTCATGTTATGCAAAGCACATCAAGGAAACAGACAAAGAACCAAAGAAGACTTTTGGAAAAGTCTAAGCTCCTTCTTTTATCATAAAGATTTTCAATGATTGCCACATCTGAAAAAGAAAAAAAAGTAACTGAAGATTGATCACATTCATTCTTTCATTAATATATTAAGATCTACTAGCATATTTACTGAGACTACAAAGAAGTCCCTAAGGGAGGAACTGGAAGGCTGGATTTAACCTTTCAGCTATTTCTATAGCTAAAAACAACAGCAGGGGAAATTCAAACAAAACACTTGCCTTATTAAAGAAAAAAAATCTATCAAACTATGCATATTTCCTGCCCTTCTTATGTAAAAGCTCATTTTATTTTAAAACTCTGGAAGTAATTTTCAAAGGGGAGGTTTTACATTAGCAGTAGTACCAATTTGGAATATTTTACACTGAAAGATTTGTGAACTGGGGAAACTGGATATTGCTATACCCGTGTTTTAAGGAGATCAACATAATTATCTTCTGTTTGTACAAGGGTTTAATTAGGGGGAGGGAGGGTTTAATTTATAATCCCTACTTAGAACACAGTTTACAGGTATACAACATGGAACGATGATCAGAATTAAAAAGTGCAATAGGTATATGATCAGAAACATTGTACAAGCATAAAGTATCCCATTATCCCTCTGTTCCCAGGATGGCATAGATATGCAACACTGCCTTGGGTTGTTCTAGCCCCAAAATCAGTTCTCTCACATTCTTAGTGTCACACTCCATCCAAATACAACTTTTTTAAAGTTGTAGGATGGCTCTGTAAGCCAGGGGGCCATGTAACAAATCTGTTTTTAACTGCTCAGTGAGAGGCTGCGTATTGTCCTCTTGGGATGAAACACGGCAGACGATGGAAAACGAGCAGCAGCAAAAACAGGTTTTTCTCAATTCACTCGGGTCAACGAGTTCCTAACTCTGTAACCCAATACAAATCTGATCTCTTGTGGTCACTCATTTAGTCAAAAGATAAGAAACAGTTCTGGCACGTGTATGAAATGCTTACATAAGTTGAATGGCTGGGAAAGGTAATGCCTTTTGCTGAGAGAAGAATGTTCCTTCCACCAATTATCTCTCCCTTCATAACTACACCCTTAAGGAAAACAGCAACTGTTGGGAAAAAATTGTATGTGCAACATTTCAGACATTCCAATAGTCAGGTAACTGAAAAAAGAGCAACTATCAGAGACTGGAAAAAAATAGTCCTTTGTATTCAGATTTTTCTATTCTGATGTAGAAGGGGAGTTTGGATGAAAGTTTGTGGAATAATGGTAAAAAGCTGAACCAGACTTTACCTGTTCTCAACAAAACCCTCAAAAAGACCATACAAATACACTCAATGTTTTTCAGACTGGAAACACTACAGAGCTGATGAGAAAATTTTGAATAGAGAAGTAATTTTTTTAATATGTTAACTCTTACATAAAGACAATATTATCAATGATGATTTTGATTTTATTCATATTTCAGAGATCCTTGTGCCGTCAAAAGTGTGAATTTAGTGGAAAATTAACAGTTGACTGCTTGATCTGACGTCTGCTAAAGTCAGCAACAGCCTTTTCATATATTTCTGTACATTCTAAAACAGACACTTAAGAAGAACACAGAAATTAGGTGAGTGAAACATCAGACTATATTCAATAAAAGCAGAAGAGAGTGCAATATGTTACAAAAATAAATATTTACACTATTTTCTTCCATGTAAAAGAAGAGGATTGTATCTGAATTTTAACATTCTCTGTGCAGTTTGTCATTCAAATATATTAAAAGGCTTAGTACATGAGAGCCAAACAATAAACTAACTTATCTTTTATTGTCCAAAATGAAGTAAACATGAATTGTAAATAGTATGAAAGCTAAAAGAAAGCTAACAAGAATGAAAAATTTTCAATTTATTACAGTAAAAACTTGCACACAATACAAGTAAAAATACTAATTATAAACTTACATTATTTAAAATACAACTGTGAGTTTTCTTTCCTCCAAGTACATTTAAAATCTTGAATAACCTAAGCTGAAGTAATTTAAATTAATAATCCCCAAACACAAGAACTCTTGGTCAAAATGAGTATTTTGTTTCTATGAAGCCCTTCATAATTTTCTGAAAGAGGCAGCAAATCAGTGTCCACTTACTGACATATCGTGAATGTAAACCCAATACAATACCAAGAAAAAAAAAAAACGAACTTACTTCTAGTGGTAAGAGAGAAAAGGGCTCTTCCTCACTCTCTCCCCGTGACACTCAAATTTTGCATTGCAAAAATAGACAGCACTTTTCAAATGGCTCCTAGTTCCAATTTGAAATAGCTCTTCCTTTCTATTCCTTTTCCAAAACACACAGCTTCTTGCCCCAGTTCACACTAACACAACAGCGTTTAGATCCTGCTCTTTTGAGACATCAAGCACAGTTTCAACATGCCATCTTGTGGATCAACAGCATCTACCCATCAAACACCTGAAATGTGTCCTGCTGCAACTCTTAACAGATGCCATGTTATGATAGGAATCTGCACCGTTTTTACAATCCCCAGCTGTGAACAAAATGTGAACGGTCGCAGTAAAGGGATACTGCTATCGGCCTCTGGAAACTTCTTTGTGATGTCACCATACTGAGTGAAGTTTCTGGTTTGGTTGTTTTGGCTTTTTTTTCACGTGCAAACTTACTATGGGCACACAAACATGTCTGTGTGGTGAAAACAGGGTGTGAAGTTTTACCGCCTGTTAGCTGCTCCACAAAACCACTGAAATCCAAGTGAAAACAGCCTCATCTAGCTAAACAGAGAACTTGTTTTTCCAGTGCAGTGACCTCAGCCACTGGGACCATTTCAGTCTTCCCATGAAAGAAGTAAAGCTAGTTTGCATTTACCATTCATCACAGATAGCTACTGTGAAGAAGGAAATTCAGATTTCTGTCTACCTTCACAGTAACTCTGCTTCCTTTTCAGAGGAGTTTGCTGAAACTCTTCAGATGAGTTTTCAAAGTTTACAACCCCAGAGTTCAACAGTCCTACAATCTCTGGGACTGGTCCTGGAGTCTCTGCTCAGACAATTTTTTTTTTAAATTAACATCAATAGCATACTGCCTGAAGAAAGATTCAGAGCTCTTATCCAGTGTGAACACTTTTTCTTTATAAGAGTTAAGTGTATTATTTAAGAGTTAGAAAAAAAAAAAAAGACAGAGCACAAAAAATATCAGGAATATATCAATGATCACCAGTTTGTCATTTTTCAGAAGAAATAGTGGCATAATCCCTGTCCAAAAGCACTTTCCAACTCCAGAAATGGTACACTAAAGAGGTAACAAAACGAGAAGAACAGGACTAGTGGCAGGAACAAAGTGCAATAATCAATAGAGTCTAGCATGAATGGCAAATGAAAGTAAATTATTTATGTAGGGATAATTAAAATAATTACCTTTTATAATAACTTTTGAGGCAGCTCAAAGCAGAAATAAGTCCGCAGAAAAGACATGAATGAAAAATTAGTAAATTCATGAGACGCGTCAGGAAAAGACCTCCATACAATAAATTGTGATAGAAGAAAGCCCAGAGAGATATGTGAGAGAAACAGATAAAATAGGTACAAAGATAAGAGAGCAAAAATGAAAAGGACAGATAAGTAGAAAAGCAAGGACAAATAACTAACTCAATAGGGTCTTTTATTCCATGAATAAAAGTGAATTTAAAATGGAATCATAAAGACTGTTGATAGAAAATTTTATATGATAACAAGGGCAAAATATCATCCCTTGTGAAAATACTTTTTTGCCATTTAAACCAGTTGTAAGCTCTGGTTTTGCTCTCCAATGATGCCAAAAGATGACAACACTGTGGCCTACTCCTGATTGTGTTCTCATGCTTCTGGGTAATGAAATCACTGTTTAAGCTTTGCTGGCAGCCACTTCTGCTCTGTCCAAAGTATATAAATGATTTAGTAAACAACACGACAAATAAATTGCTACAGTAGGCTATGACAGTCCTGAATACAAGCCAGGGTGCAAACTGAAATGTAGCATTATCTGTAGGGTTCAGATTTAAAGATGCAAAAAATAACACTTAGACACATTATTCTGCTACAAGCTGGCAAAGAGAAATAAGAGAAAAATAAGAGGAAAAGAATGGCACACTGATGGAATTTAATTGTCTCTTAAACTACATTAGCTTCTCTTAGTGGAACAAACAAGGAAAAAGTGAACACTGCCTTCCCCACTCTTTCATTTTCTATGTGTATATGCAGAATTAAAATAAAATGATGTTCATACAAGGACAGAATAACAGTCTGCAATAAAAGTACAGAGTCTGGTCCTATGAGGTGGCAAGTAATTTTCTCTCCCATCGCAAATGAGTGAGAAGGATGGTTGCTACATTTCAGAATAATATTCCTAGTTTACAAACCAACTCTTAAGATCCAGAATCATCAGCCACTTATGACAGGAGAACATTAGCTTTCATAGTGAAAAATATGGCATTTTATGGAGGACAATGCATCAAATAAACATGTCACAGGGACTACTGCAAACTGGAGCCCTAATTTCAACAAGAACATATTCTCCCTTCATTTTCTTTGTCCAGGGATTGCTGTTTTACCTCTTTTTCCAAATTTCCCTCACCTTCCTACAATTGCATGATTGTTATTAGTACTTAATTTCAAAATTTTGCTGGCCTTGGGGACCTGTGATATTGACATTCTCCTTTTAGTGAACGCAAAGCAGAATGAATTAGCAGAACAGGGAGAATAGGGGAAAAGGAGATAAAACAGTGTGATGATCAGGATCATTACAAGGAGCTTCACAGTATCTCTGACTACATGAAGTACTAGACAACAAATAGATGAGATAGAATATTACACAGTATTACCACAGAGGCATCTGAAAACATGCACAAACAACACACATATCTCCCAACAGGACACCAGCAAATTTATATCTAAAATGCAAAACCAGAATACACGTAGGCTTTTTGACCAAACAGTTGAGTATCTTCTGCAAAATTATGCATATTAGCAAACAAAAAAAAAGGTACTTCCACATAGACAGCTTTGATGAAAAGGCTTTGAACTAGCAGTTCTAACAGATAAGTACAGTATGCTCTAAGTGCTGATTACATCCACATGTGGCCTGAGAGAAAAAACATAATTTTTGCCTTTTTCCTCAAAAGGGATGGCCATAATACTTCTCTGATCATCAGAGTTCAGCCATTCACAGTACAGGTTATAGCTATTAATTACTTCTGAAATATCAAGCTGACAGAATTTTCAATGCATGATTTTCTACACTGCTTGCAATACACTATGCATGCTTTGAGATGGTCATGGGATGTGACTGAGATTTAAAAAAAAAATACGTATTTGTTAAGAAGCAGAAGTTTTCAGCATACTACAAAGCTCAGGGATGGGAACTGCAAAGAATGACACCTTCAACTTTCAGTTAAGTCCTGATACCTAAGCCCTTACAGGAAAATATGCTCTTCATGAGACATAGACTTGAGTGGACAACATTGTTCATGGCTTTTTTTTGGTTTTGTGTTTTTTGCTTGTTTAGGTTTTTTTAACATCCACTTGCCTGCCTAGAGAATAGTCTCCATTCACACTGTTTGATCTAGAACTAGTTTCTAGGTTACTACATGCATTACTAGCACATGAATTCTGTAATACAGTTTTGGGATCTTAGCCTGTGCAACACCAGTACTTTTAGCACCCAGTGAAAGGTAGGAAAATGGAAGTCAGGGGAGCAAGAGCACTCAAGAACAGTCTCACCCTCTGCCCCTATAATGCTGTGTTTCACTCTTTTGGCCCAGTGCCTTAGGAGGTGCATCAAGTCTTTTACCCCACATCTCCAAAGAATGATACTTCTTGTCTGTTATAGGTTAGAAATCCGAGGGGGAGAATTTTTCTTCCCCCTGCCCCCACTGTAGGAAAGACAGAGTTTGAATGGAAAGGGAGGAGGGAGTCAATTAGCTTTACAAAAGATCTAGCTGGCAAAGCCACATTCCTAAGGGACGGCCCAGTAGAGGCTGGGGGGAAAACGGAGGAGTTTTTGGGGGGGTTGCTGGCTTTCCTCAGAAGGGAGAGGTCAGACTGCGGAGTTCTCGCTCTGGGACGGAGATGGGGGCCTTGCGCGTGTGCTTTTGGAGAGAAGGCCTGAAGGCTGGGCTTTCTGGCTTCCCGCCCTGGTCAGCCCTGACTGCTGGCCTTGACTTTGTGGGCAGGCTGTCTTTGTGTCCAGCCCAGACCTGCTGCGTTCTCATTGGAGAGTTTTTGTGCTCACTGGGAGAAGAAAGGAGGAGTCTTGGGACACCATCATCTGAGGACAACAGTGAGTTCCCTGGGGGGTGGACTGTTTTCATTTCCCCTCCTTCCATTAAGGGAAGAGTCCCCATTCTCTTTTCAGCTCCTCCCGTAACCCGAGATCACCCCCCAGACCCCTCCCTGTGTGGTGACCGCCAGAGCCCAACAGCGCCCCCTGCAGGACAACACAGAGAACTGCAGGATCTGCACCTCCAGTGATCCAACAGCGCCCCCTGCCGGCCGTGATTAGAACTGCGCTGAAGGACAGAGAAGTATCCAGAGTTTTTCTTTTGTTTGAAGGGGACCTTTGGGTACAGGACTATTGTCTAGTTTTTTGTGTTCTGTTACTGTTCTTGCCAACATACATATATCTTTTAATAAAAGGTTGTTATTTCTTCTGGTTTTTCCACACTTCCTTGATTAAAGCCCCTTAATTTTGAATTTACAATTGCTGAGAGAGAGGAGTTTGGTCTGTCTCATAACCCCTCCTCTTTAGCAAACATTCCACTCTCTTCAAACTGAGACATTGTCCCAATGAACCACCTAAGGTTCAGCTGTTGGGAAAGGTCCTTTTTGAGCCAGCTTCAACACCAAGGACGAAAGGGACAAGTGAGAGTAAAATGCAGTTTCCTGCAGTTGGGATGGTTTGCTAAGAAGGACTATAGAGTAGAATCAGTAGCACCTGCCATTAAAAAAAAGAAAGAGAATGCAAATGCCATGGAACATGTGTAAGAAGTCTCCAGGGTAACCCTCATATTTAAAGGTCACTTTAAATTACCACAAATGTATTTGGTATAGTTCTGCTATGCTTTCAGTAGACGGCCACATCAGAAGGGTAACTCACTTTTGCTGGTTGCCTCATGGAGTATTTAAGTTGGGCTTAGCTGTGCTAATATATTAAGAGCTTTTCAACCATTTGCAGCACACAACGCTATTTTAGTCATTTGTGTTTATTCTGTGCTGTTTACATGAAGTCTCCCTCAGCTGAGACTTGTGGATACTATTTCAGACTATGCCAGTTCATAATAAGACTCTAAAATGACCTGGCCAAGAGAATTATGTGGAAGCTTGATTCACAAAAGTGTTTCAACCAATTGTGTTGAAATAGTTCAAGAATTTGCAATTTCTGCTGTAAAAATCTAGTGACACATACCTTTGCATGCCTTAAGATTTTTTTGAGACATTCAAGCCTTCTGATATAACAACATAACTGGACATGGACCATTACCTTGCAATTAGCTACAGAAGAACAAAACACAAGGTTGTAATTCCTACAGTGGTTTGTAAGTAGAACTGCTGGCAGTTCAACAAAATAGGTCCTTTTGTATTATAGAATTAGAAATATAATGGGTTAAAGAATATATTGCTCATTTTCATAAAAACTAGTACGAGAGAATTCTGTAGCCACAATTTCTGTAAAGTAAATAATACTGCACCAGAAGGGGAAAGAAAAAGGATGTTTCTATGACACAAAGTCGTGTGTTACTGGCTTGCTTTGACATTTCTGGCCACTCTAGGCAGTCATATGCAGGTTTCAGGCTTCATGGAACATACTCTATGATTACCCCCACCACCACACAAACTGTGTTTTCAAGTTTAGTTTTCAGACTTGAACTGACCCTTGGGCTATGATCAGTCAAGGATCAGCCATGCTTACTCAGAGAGCATCCATGTCCAGAGGAGTAACATACTGGAATCAGATTTCTATATTACAAAATAAGTGAAAAAAGGGAAAATAAAAAGGGTTAAATGTAACATTATTATTATATAGAGATCTGCTGTCCTCTGCCAAAACTAAGACAGGAACAATTTTCTCTGGATACCACAGAATGTTCTTCACTGTGACTTGAAAACAACTGTCCCCTTGTCTGACAGATTCTTCCCAACAAAATTACTTGATGTTGTTTGTTGTTCTTCATTCCTGAACTTGGCTCTTCTTGTCTTCTTGTCCAAATAAGTTTTGCAGATGGAAGAGACCGAACAGGAGATAAAATCATGCAAGGTAACAGACCGGTCATTGTCTTTTGACAACTCTTGTGTATCTGCAGAGGATTTAAAGTCTTGTGGTATTTTTCTTCTATACTTACTTCCTCTTATGGAAGTTCCAATTATCTGCTATATCCACAGAGTAAACAGTGAACTCAACATACAATAGTCAAATTGTTACACAGTACCAGCAAATCGTAACAGATGGTGTTGTGGGAATTACATACTAGAAATGATATTTATGAAGTCACAGCCAGAAACTTTAGATTTCTAGTGTTTGTAGGAATATTTAGAGATCATAACATCTGTTTATTATTTACAGTGACCATACTACAGAAATTTACATGTGTGAAATGTTCATATTTTGACAGCAAGAAGAACCCTGGAAAATCCACTTGAGGAAAATGACAGAACATTCAGCAAAAAATAATTCAATGCCACTTAAGCATGTATATATAAATTCTAAGAACTGTGTGTATGAACAATATCTCCCAGTTAACCTACTAAGCAGCAAAATATATTTTAAAAATATTATGAGCACTAGAGATATACAGTTCATGAACTGTATATCTCTATAAAATCTCCATGGTATTATGAATTAAGAAGAAAAAAAGCCAACAAAACAAAGCCCTGCTTAGTCAACCAAAATGAAGGACAGACAAATAATCAAGCCACATAACTTAGCAAGAGTTGGACTTTTTAAAAACAAGCGGCTTTCTTTTGGTAATTTTCTGTGGTATCGCTAACAGCAGAGAGGAAGAAGTGTTTAAATGACAATAGCTTCTCTTTTCTCACTGTATAAGCATTAATTGTACTACAAGATGAACTGAAGTCTGCATTTCAAGTAGAGACTTAAACTAGATTTAAACGATATTCAACCACAAGCTGTACTTTCAATGCCAAATAACATTTTCTACAAGTTTCAAAGTAAATAGACCAATTAAATTAGACGTTAAAAGTATCGTGTTGGAGACTAAAACGAGAACGTCAGGTTCCAGAGGCAGACTTTTTGACCTCCTGCTGATCTTGGAATAGCAGAGTCATTCGAATCTCCCATACAGTTACCTCTAACAGAAATCCTGTGTATTTGAATATGTATTTTTAACTCTACACATAATAGCCATGACTGAATACATCATGCCTTCCTTCTTCATTAGCAGAAGCCTTAATTCTTATCAGTGTTGTTCTAGATAGGTACAAACAAATCAGTCTGTAAAAATTAGCTTACTTTAACCAAATGCAAGTTAAAAAACCTACATCAATCATAGGGGTTTTGTGCAGTGTCATTACTGGATTGAAGGATCCTAAAAGTACATTTTCACACTTGGGCATCTCCTATAAATACATTATCATTCTGTTAAATTTGATCTCACATCTGAACTTCTGGATTTACAATGCTCAGTGTGGAGATAATTGAAAACACCTTGTTATACAATTTGCTCCAAAATCATGACAAGTACTCCCAGCTATAACACAATTCAAATGTGCTCTGATGCGGTTTATATGAATATAGGGAAAAAAAAAATCAATCACTAAGTAGGTATAGGGAACCATTCTGAGCACACAGTATGTTTGGATATCTTTTTCACCCCCACAGACTGAACAGCAACAGATTGTCTAGCTTTCTTTATCAACAACGATTTTGGAGTAAAGGTTTTGAGATCCAACAAAAGAGGTAGTGGGCACCCAGCCTCCATTGAGACTTGTGGGGTTCAGCAACTTTGAGAACCAATGTCCAAGTGTTCTTTTTAACACAAATAGCAAAATTCCTATTATGTTGTGTAAGATTGAGTGACAAAACAACAGCTTAAAAACTGTTACTGAAGCACAAAAGTTACAGATGCAATAATAATGGTTTAGCAAATCTCCTGCTAAAATCATGTGACAGGTTACTTGAGGATAGTCTGGCTGCTGACTGAGACTTCTGAGACTTTTCCATTCTAAATTCTGCTGAACTCCCCTAGCTAGTGATTTGGTCTTATAAATATTTAGGAGCACCTGCTTTGCTTTTTAGGATAGATGAAATCTGGCATTTCCCTTTACTCCTCACAGTTTCAAGTGCTAACTGATCCTTTTGTAAGATGGGCACTGAGCAATAAACTCCATTTCTGCAACTACCCAGGAACATCATTGACTGCTCTTGGTGACTGCCCATTTGCAACACAGGAACTAATGTGCTCCCAAATGATCCATGTGCACCCACCTTACACTGCATGGAGTAGCCCAGAAACAAAATCTTTGTGCCACTTCTGACTTTACACAAAACTCATCTATGTTGCTCATACCTAGAATCCTCCAGCCACAACAAAGGGAACTGGCTGACCGGTGCCATTGCCTGTTAGTCTCTTCTAGCAAAAAAAGGAAAAGATAAAAAATGCTGAACAGGGTCAAAATTCTGAGCCGTACTGGTTTAGATTTGCATCTGACAAGCCTCAGGGGAAAAGGCAGTCAACATGGATCCTCCTTTCTTCCTCCCAACTCCCCGAACTTAGTCCCAGGGGTTCCTCTGTCACCATTTCAGCATGTGTCCAGAACCTCAAGATCCAGAATCAATACAATTGTGGGATATGGCACAAACGTCATGTTGAGGACAAAAAAAGAAAAGAATCCTTCTTGGGAAGGAACATGTGTACAAGTATCCATATGGGGATAGCAGGGAGAGCTCAGAAGATTTTGAAATTATGCCTCTAACTGGGAAGTATGAGCAAGGATGGCTGGGCCTGAAGTAAAGGCTCCACAGAAAAGACAACTGTTCTCCACAGAAGCCTCAATTTTCTGGGCCCTTGTGTCAGCAGCATTGACCTTTAGACAGTGTGTAAATAGACTGAAGGATGCAATTACACCCATGTACTCAGCACTTCAAACCCATATCTGGAATACTGCATCCAGTCTTGAACTCTCCTACACAAAACACATTTACAGATTGAAATGAATTCAGTGGAGGTCTCTAGGGGCTGGAGCACTTCCTCTGCAAGGAGACACTGACGGAGTTGGGCTTGTTTCAGCCCAGGAAAGAGATGACTTTGGGTGATCTAACAGCAGTCCCCAGTACTTACAATGAGGTTAGTGAGAGGATAGACACAGGCTCTTCACAGCACAGTATGGCAGAGGGTATGATACGTTCAACTAAAACAATGGATGGAAAAAATTCTCTATGACAAAGACTGGCAAATATTGGGGCAGGTTGTCCCAAGAGCCTGTGGAATTGCTACCCCTTAAAGATTTTCAAGGTTCGGTTGGAATAAAAGCCCCAAATGACCTGGTCACTGTTAACCTTGCTTGGAGCAGGAGGTTGGCCTAGGTAATCTAATGAAGTCCGTTCCATTCTGAACAATTCTGGTAACACCAGCAAATGGGCTCACATTGCTTTCACTTCTTGCCTCTCCAAACCTGTTGACTGTTCAGCAATAAGGAAGTTCATCAACGTCTAATGACTTTTGAGTATCAAGAGATCACTGGCTGTACCACATTTGGGAATTATCAAAGGGAAGCGATATAATTTCCTATAAAGCACATGCACTTGGCTCTGCAGATGTGCTCAGTTTGTCTGGTGTCATTTTAGACTTTGGTGCAGTTTCACAGATCTGGGCTCTTTGGCAACTCCAGTTTTGATGCTTAGCCCAGCGGTCTCAGAGTCTGTGAGATGGCAAACGCTTGTCACTTCCTCTTGTCCTGTGTTCTATCGTTTGCCCTCTGCTGCAGCCACTGATGTAGCCCTCCCACTGAGAGAGCCTGGCCTGGAGTATTTTGGCTCCCAGTGTGGCCTGTGTGTTTTGGAGACAGCATTCTCTGTGCATAGGCCCAGGGGTGCAATGTGAGAATATGATGACACAAGCCCTGCAGTGCTACATTATGAACATGGGTGGTGAACTCTGCTTACTCTGAGCAGAGTAATTCTGGAAAATGTGGTCAGTGAAGGTCCCCAACAGTACACACAGGTACAGCATGTGTCTGGCTTTAGGTTCTTCCTCTGGCATTCCAGATGAGATAGTGTAACAATGCACTCCGAGGCTAATAAAGTGTGGACACTCAAGATCTAACGTTCAGCATGAACCAGGACTGTACGAGTGCAACCCACACATCGGCAAGAACAAGTTATATATATACCACTTGCAAAATGCTGTTTAAAAAAGTTTCTTCTTTTGTGGATGTAAGCATGTGGAAGTGGTTTCATTTTAAGGGCAAGCACACAAATTGAGGCAAAGCCATACAAGGAGCAGCTGAGGTCACTTGGCTTGTTCAGCCTGGAGAAGAGGAGACTGAGGGGAGACCTCATTGCAGTCACAACTTCATCATGAGAGGAAGCAGAGGGGTGGGCACCGATCTTTTTTCTCTGGTGACCAGTGATAGGACCTGAGGGAACAGCATGAAGCTGTGTCAGGGGAATTAGGCCAGATATCGGAAAAGGTTTTTCACCCAGTGGGTGGTCAGGCACCGGAATGGGCTCCCCAGGGATGTGGTCACAGCATCAAGCCTGACAGAGTTCAAGAAGCATTTGGACAATGCTCTCAGGCACATGGTGTGATTTTTTGGGTTGTCCTGTGCATAGCCAGGAGCTGGAATTAATGATCTCTGTGCATGCCTTCCAACTCAGGATATTCTGATTCTATGATTCCTTATTCCCAGACATATATTCTTTGGGGATTTACATATTAGCTCTACTCTTATCATAGGCTAGTGAATGCCACATTTTCCTGATAATCCTCCTAAAACAGTGACAAGAAACCTCTTGAAGAAGGGCCTGATCCTAAAGAAGATGTTCTTCACACATATTGCCTTGAGTAGTTGATGTACTTAAAATTATATTTAGGCCTCAAGAAAGAAAATATAATAAAAACAAATTTATGAATATCAACAAGCAGAAGTACATCAAATGAAGCTGATGTATAGCACCATCTCAAAAAATAGTTTAACCAAATTAGTTGTAATCAAGTTCACCTAATTGCTCACAGTTCATAACTGTTAGTGTTATTTTAAAAAATATATACTTTTATTTAGGAAAAAAAAAGTGCTTTGTATCTTATTCTTCAATAGACACTGAACCAAATTCACTACAGAAACAAAGAAACATTGCTATTTTACAGGTCACAGAGCAATTTAAAGTAACTTGCTTGAAGTTGCTCAGCCATATCAATGACATAGCAAGAAACCAAACTCGAAACTTAAAACTCTTTGTGTTTTCAATTTCAGAATTTTTTAAAGGGTAGTTTTAAAAATTTAGACATCTTTATCTTGCCATATGAGTACATGGAACCTCAAATGTGTGGCATCACCTTGACATCAAAGAGGTTGCACGGTAATTTCTTTGGTTTTATGCAGACTCAAAAAGGCATATAAGGAAACATTTAAATAGAAACACTGTCAATGCTGTCAAAATGAAGCTCTGGGAAATAAACAGAAAGCTATCATTTGTATGGACTATTCAAAAGCTCATCAGAGAGTTGGATACACAGATTCTAACTGTACATGCTACTGAATAAGCAGAATCAAAAGCATCAGTAACTGCAAATCTGCAAAAGCTGAAGTAATGTCTGAATAATCACCCTTCCAAATATCCTCATGTTATCCTTACCAGATTAATCAGTCTTCTCATTGCATGTTCATGTGAGCAAATGCATTCACAGGGATCAAATCCACCTTCTGCCATGGTTCTCTGGATAAACCTGAACTTGTCTGTGAACACCTAAGAAGAATAAAACGACAATGAACTCTTTTTCAACTGACCTTATTTTCCAGAGACTCACACATCAAGTTTCAGTTCATGTAATGCCAGGATGAAAAAGCAAAACAAAGCAGGGTAATCCTATTATTCCTTTGGCAGTCTGAATGAAGAAGTCTGGTATGTGCAGTTACATTTTGATGTTGCTGAAAGCACTGTCTCACACAGGCTTCCTTAGAGAGCCAAATAAATATTTTGCAAGACTTTGTGTGTCTCCCCTGGGTTTTCCCACATACCACAATGAAATACATCCAAACAAACAAGAAACACAACGATTAAATTTTTGTCTCTCATCTGCATAGTGGGACTCTTAAGTGTATATATACAATTTGAAAGGCCAAGGGAACTTGTACTCTTAAACCCTAATAAACTGCTGGTATTCTCCGTCTAGATCAACGTACAGGAAAATAATTTAAACCCCACTAAGTTCTTTGGTAAAGGAAACAATCATCCTTGTATAATGAAGGCAAGCAGCAGTGGTGCAAAAGTGAATGTACTTGGAAATGTCAAAAACAGAGCTACACACACTAATTTTAGATCAAAGAACTAGGTCAGTCACTTAGCAATACAGAATGGTCAAAGAAGCTGTAATGGACATGGTGGGAAATCAATTCTAGGTTATCCACCTGCTGAAACCACTCACACCAGAAATGTCAAACATGTACAAATGTATCTTTACTATATACCAATAACTTCTCCTTGACTTAATTGAGGATCAAAATGTGTAGTAGACTACAAGGCATTTCTACCCTTGTGGTCAAATCAGGGATTGATTCCTCTCAAATAAGGACTCTTGGGGTATATTATAGTTATACAAAACCATACTTTCAAAATATTTCTGTTAACTTGGCATCAGTTGCTACTGTTGCATGAACTGGGGCCCTACTGCGACATAATTGGCAAGCTTAACAACAAATGCAGCAACACAGAGCAGATACAACCTCTCAACTTCCAAAAACAAGTAGTTTATGAAGGTACCAGCCATTTGATAAGGGTGTGCTGAGTGAACGGATGTGCTCTGCAGTCATTGCCTACAAAAATTACAGCCTTGATCACATACAAGCATTTTAATGTCACTAGAAGAAAGATGTCTATAAGATATCTTCATTCAACAGAATGTATCACCATAATAGTTCTTCCCTCTTGGGGGAAGAAAGACAGAGAAAAAAGCAAATGCATTTCGGAAGTCCTTCCTCTGCCATTGCCTACCACTCTTCTGAATAACCCTCTGCCATGGTGGAGAGAGTCAGATAGTAAAAGAAGGTAAGACATATCTGTATCTTCATTATGGAGTTTGAACATCAGTGCCCTTAACTGGTTAGGGTCTCCATTTTTTAAAAACAAAACTGAAAAAGGAAAAATAAAATTGAAGGGATGGAGGAAAGACTTTTTGCCCAGATGCTAAGAAAGCAAAGTCTGGCAATGTAGTGAGAAAATGAGAAATTACTTGATTATGTAGCGTACCAGTAGCTTTGAAGAGAAAAACAGGCCTGCGTATTGAGAAGTTCTTCAGTGAAGAGGTGATCAAGAATCAATAATTGGACGCTGTAACCAACCAGATTCAAAAGAGAAGCAAGGCATACATTTTTACCACTACAGTAACTGATCAGTGTAACAAACTGCCCAAGGAGAAATGGATTTCTCATCACTCAATGTATTCAGATGTGCTTCTGTAAAATACAGGTTATTGAGTACAGGAGTAGCCAAGTTCAGGTATGTTCTCAAATACAGGGGAGATCACAGCAGATGATCTAATGACTCTTTTTGAGAGTTAATTATAAAGCTACTATACTAACTTTCATGAAATTATCTCAGAACCACTAGAACCACATGACAACAACAGAAAAAAAGCTTTAACTACACAAGCTCCCTGGATGATATGCCACGCCATAAGCCTTTCTAAAACTAGCTTAGCCTAAGGAACAGATAAAAGCACTGATTGCTAAACAGTGCAAAATGGTTTCTCTGGATATAATGCTGACATTCAAGAGATGGTATTTGAATAAGTGAGGTTGAGAAACAATATTTAATTGTAACTTGAAAGAATTTAGGGGTCAGTAACACATCATGTGCAATGTGACAGCAATTAACACACGAATACTTATACTATAGAAGACTACAAGAAAATCAAACATCAGATAAGAGTCATAACCAATGAAACCAGGCTAACATTCTTTACAGAGTCTACAACTGAAAAAGATTAGACAATAAATAGGAAAAATTAATCTGTCATATCATAAATTTAAGCAGAGGTGTGCTAGAAGGAACTTACCCCAAGGTACTGGGTTGTACATGACCAGTTACTTTAATGAGCTAATTAAAGCAGGAAACGTATCGCCAAGGAAAATCCAACAATCCAACCATTCAACAAAAGATCTCACAGGCTATCCCACCTTCACATAGGTGGAGTAACCCTTTATCTTTTCGTCCTCTAGGCCTACAACAAACTCTTCCATTGGCAAAGGACCAAAGATTGACCATGTAATTTGAGAACAACACTAGGTTTTTCCCTGATAAAGATGCTAAAATTGGGTTATTTTATTATGCTTAAAATCCAGGTAGATAATTCCCCATTATGTGATTATTTTTTTCATGGAACTGGAGGAAATGGAGATTTTACACGTGACTGACCAGTTATAAAGGAGAGAAACACTCTAATACTATATAACTTTGACTTGTAAAATTACACTCTCATGTCTGTATTCCTCTTTAAAACATTCTTGGCTTAACTGTATTATTCGTAACACACTTTCAATGCATAAAGAACTAAATATCAACTAAACTCTATAATCAGATCTTAAAGCTTATTAATGTTTTGTGACTCTGTCTAAGAATGAGAGACCATTATTTTTATACATTATGAAGCAGGATTTCTTGGCTCCACTGTGTGCTCTTAGGCAGTCTGTATCAAAATCCTGTTCCAGAATTGCAATGTGCTTCCTGCCTGCCTCCCGGTACTTGCAATTGTCTGGTCTCACGTCAGCGGCTAACTTGTTCTGCCCAGCTCTGACCTCTTTGCTGTGAGTCACACGAGCTCTCCACCTTTTGCAAATACAGTTGTTCTACATACAGTCTATCACAGAAAACGGGAAGATGTTCTCTGTTCTTTTCCTCATGACCTGGATTAAGAAAGAAAATGCTTGTAGATTTCTTTTACTCATTTTTTTCCGTATGTTTCTCTGTTTATTGTCACTTTGTTTTCCTTCGAATTTATAGATTAACTGCTAAGACCATAGCAATTGGTAAGACTAGGATGTCAAATACCTGCAAGCCCTCTGGCTGAGAGTTACTTTTATTCTATTTAAAATTACCATATGATTTGGCCATATTACTGCTAGCACAGGGTTTACAAACAGCTGGAAGTCACGGTTGGTAAATATGCCAAAGCTTTCTCTGGTAACAGCTGAGAAGGTATATATTATGGTCTCTAGACTAAGCAAACTGATAGAGAGCATAATAAAGAAGAGAACTAGTAAACATGGACAAATGTGATGTACCATCAAAGAGTCAATATGACCTTTCCAGTCTAAAGAGGCGTAGAGAGACAATCATAAACAGTACTACTGAAATTAAAATACTGTGGTTGGAGTTAGAATTACAGTAATTCAGGAGCAAAGTGGAGGATGGTCTCTGATGATTTAACACAGAAATAAAAGCCCACCTTTTGACTTGAGCATCTACTTGAAATTGGAGGCAATGAAGCCATATTGAAAATATTTCTAGTCTGTCATGATTTAAAAAATAGCATTCTCAGTTCTAGTAACTATTGTAAATTGTTTCTTCTTTTATTACCTTCCCCGTTCCCAGCCCCAAAGGTGTGTTATATATTTTACACCCTACTATCAGAAACACAATCTTTATGGCTACACTCTGATTGGGGTTTTTTTGTACCTGGCGACTGTTCTGTATTTTAAATTATTGCAGCGACTATACATTATTTCCCAATTCAGCAACACTGCTCCTGAGTAAATAGCAGGCAGCTGGTGAGCTCTGGGAGACAGAAATTATACTTCGCCTCACTCCACTCTAATAATTACAAAACCAAATTCCTTTCCATCACGAAGACAAACAAGAATTTTTGCCAATCTTCCATATGCTTGATGCTCTCCACTGTAACTTGAATATGATGGATGCTGATTAGCAAGATTGTCAGAGTCTACATACTGGTGATCTCTACTCCTTACTATAAAAGATTGTATAAGTATTTATCATTCTGGTATTCAAAGAAAAGCTCACTCTATATGATACATAAATCAGAGTTACTACAGATTTGTCATGGACTAAACTGGGCATCTTAAGCATCAAAGCATTAAGCTCATTAACCCTTTTCTTTCCTGGATCCAGACACTTTTAAGATGTAGACTATCATCACACAATAAATACAATGGCTGAAGATTTCCTCAGCTAAGAACTACTTTTGCTGTGTTATTATTTTCTTGAAGACTGAAGGTAAGAAATCCTTGGGAGCAAAATACCTCACAGTAGAGCAGGCAAGTAACAGAATATTGTCACTGCTTTAAAGAGAAACAAAACCCTATTCAATTCCTCATTGCTGTTTTTAAGCCAACTGCAATAACTCAGAGCACAATTGGCAAATACCTCTAAGAAGCTATCAAGTTAATTTTACTTCTGAATTCAGTTTGGGAGAAGTGTGTCAGAACAAATGAAAATACGTATAAAATTTAAAATAAAAATATATAAAGAAAGCAAATTACTTCTTATGCCTCTGAAAAAATATAAAGGGCTAAAAGAGTAAAAATCATACACAAAAGTCATAAACGACTCACTGTCCAAAAGACACAATGTTCATTTTTATTTTACTGTCGGAGGTAAAAACCCCCTCTCCTATACTCTTCCATCATCTACTAAAGGATCCAGGTTTCCTTAAAAAGAATTTGTTCTCTTGCTTTTTTATCTGCATCTAAGCCATCTTAGCATCTATATTTTCTTGCAGTACCTGACCCTTTTTGTAATTATTCTACTCACAGCATGCCCCAAGTTTGGTTCTTCTGTATAATCTTACCCATCTCCAAATGACCTCCAAGTATTCTCTTCTAGAATCTAAAACAACCTGTACATTGGCCTCATATAGCACAACATAACAGCCTTGCAATCCTGCAGATCAGGTCTTGTCCCAAAGAAACTAGCAGGCACTGGGACTGCGTGACTATAGTACCCATTGACCCAGGGGGTGAAAATTTGCTTCAGTTAAAACAAGAGACTAAGATGAGCTCTTCATAAAGCTCCTGATCACTGCTTTTATAGGACTCTCTTCTCCTCCTTGGCCCCTCTGTCCCCCTGGATACCACCAGCACTCCAGGGGCAACTGGCACCTCTGCTGACTGGACAATTCAAAATGCCTCCGGGTACAAGCGGTTACTCCAAAATCTGTTTCTAATCCTGCCTCTTCTAGTAACTGGGCTCACTGAACTCTAGTCATACAAAGTCCAATTCAACATCAATTAGGTGTACAGTAAAATAATAGTACAGGTATCCGCAGTAGGGAAATATTGTTTACTAGTGACCAACCAACCAAGAGGAGACAAAATATTCAAAACCAGTGAAACCCAAACAAACTCAGAAATTTTTGTATTTGTTATATAATGCATTTCCCTGTTAATTTCCATGTTCTATAATATTTGTACTTTATGCACACCCACCATCCCACAGCATCCTGAGTGTTTTGCTAGTCTTTTGATGAACTACCTACATCCAACTCACTAACCTATTATTTAACTTCCCATTATTTCAGTTGTACAGCTGAACTTTGTGAGTAAGACAGCACAGGGAATTTTATCCACTAATGTCTGCATCATGTGTCTCTTCAGACTGGATTAGAGCGTAGGGAGGAAAAATAATATGCATGGATTTGGGGTTTTTCTCTTAACAAAACAAACCAGATGTACGTGTATGTAGGACTGGTTGATTTTACCTGCAAATAGCTTTGTGAAATTTCTAGTTTTTTCAATTACTACTACCAGAAATGCAGCACATTTCCTATCACCAGAGCAATATAAAAGAGGAACAACACAGAAATGGTAACAGAGCCATTAAAAAAGAAAAGATAGGGAATAACTAAACACTGAATAAAACTACAGAGCAGTGAAAGAAAACAAAAGCATTAGTATTTTAATAGGGAAGAAACATCACAAAAGGAAATACAGGAATATAGAGAAAAATAAAAAGAAAAATAAGCAGTACTTTAAATAAACGGTATTTTGTCTGAACCCAACAGATGTATGATTTTAAGGCAATAGAATCCACATTAAAGACATAGATACCACACCTAATCAAAATTAAGCCAGAAGCCAAGGGCCCCAAGACATAAGTAACCAGTAGAGGTAGTCTGTATTTTTTGTCCAAAGGTTTTTAATTATCCACGTTATAAAACTAGCGAAAATAAGCTTGATATTTTCTAAGAAAACTTCCTTTACAAAGCAACTTCCTCTGTTCAAAGAAGACTAAAAATAGCTTTTGTAAAAAAGAAGAATCTTGTATACAAATTGATACTGATTAAAACATTCCAAGGATCTGTTCTCCTCTATTACTGTAATTTAGATAGTTCAAGTAAATATTGCCTTTAGTCTGAAACACTGCAACATTATACTTGGCTTTTTTATAATGTTAATTTTTAATCCCTTTTATTAACAATGCAAGAGAGGCTGTCCCATCATCTCTTTCACGCTTACACCTGCATCCTACTTTTACTGGAACAAATACTAGCACTCCCATTGGCTTCAGTGCACCAGGATCCAGTAGTTCTGGATGGCCACAGATCTCTAGAGGACTACTGATAATCTTTTTCTACCAGGCCTCCTCCTGGACATAAAATTGAGTTTTCAGGACAAAAAAACCCCAACAGGCTGACTGGGCAGCAAAAGCAAAACAGCAGGTTATAAATGGTCCTGCCAGGAGGAGCGCTGCCACAGTCAAATGTGGCTCCAATTACAGCTTTCTTCAGCTATTTGTCCCAGCTCAGATCATTCATTTAGCTTTTCTAGGGAAAAAGAGCTGCAATGATTTTGATGGCCAATAACAAAGTGGGTTCCTAGACATTAGCAACATTTTCAGGGTATAAAGCAATCATCTCCACTCTCCTGATTTTGTATTTGAAAGCATCAGCATGTCTCCCTGGATTTCCAGCTGTAGCCTAATGAGTTGGCAAGCGTATTTTTGCACTACAACTTTTCTCAGGATAATTAACAAGATCTAAGATGAACTTTTCAACGCAGATTAAGCCAAGCCAGTTCCTTTCCTCATGGAAAAGTCAGTGCTTAACCATGCACAGGGACAGCTGCAACTGGTGGTGCTCTTATTGATTTCAACAGACACCAAGTTGACACCAGTCAAATAGGAGCTTGAGACACCAATAGGAGCTCCACAAGAGAACTGCTTACTCAGCCACATCCTGCTCAAGGCACACTAGTGGGTAACTTTGCTATCATCTGACAAACCACTTGGTAAGTAAACAACGAATTAATTTTCCAGTGTCATCCATCTGGTGGTTCTTACAAATCCTAATATAACACAAACCAACTTCTTAAAAATAGGAGAAAAGCCAAAGAAACTAAGAAATGCTGAGCCAACCACTGAAGGATACTACTGTGACATGCTTTTGAGTACAGACAGACTAAGAACTGAGAAGTGCTAAGGATCTTCCTGATATTTTTTTTCTGGTGGTCTCACAAGACTGCTGGAGCACTGGAACAACCCTTGTCCCCACAGCACAACTCTATTACTGTATGACCACCACAACACTGTGAGCATTGCTGGACATTTTCACCCTTAAGTGGTCATTTGGAGTTGCTCAGCATGGGTAAGGAAACTCTTCTGGTGACTCTGCCAACAGCACTAGCACCTAGAGCAGTGAAGAAGGAACCACAGCACGAAAACTTATAATTATGGTCAAAGCCCTTTCACAGCCAAGCATCACAACCCTTCTTGTAGTGAAGTGCATGAAAAAGTTCATACACTTTAAAGAGTGGCAGGATCTAATGAGAACCTGGCAGGAAACTTACTATTTTTGGCCTGGGCTAACCAAGGTTACAGGTATGCTGAGGTGCATCTGTTCAACACAGAATGGTATATCAGGGAAATACAGAAGACGATGCAGAAGCTTCTTTCAGCTTAGTTAAATCCTGTCAGTGACAAGTACAACTCTCAGAGGATGAGAACCCACACATTAAAACCCCTCACTGTTCCAGTGTTGTTTCCCACCTTCCCTTTCATGGCCCACTATGCCCATGACCCCAGTATGTGAGGATAAAGAGAGACTTCAGGCTCCAAAGGCAATAAGGCCAATATCAGTGACCAAAACTGAATTCCCCAAGGGAGCTAATAAGACTCATCAAGATTAAAAAAAGCTATTTATTTATTCCCATGCAGGTGGCTTAACATTTCTTCTGGGCAAAACACTTAGAAAGGAGCTAATTATGCACATCCAGTCATGGACCAAAAAAGCAGTCCAGCTATTTTAGAATTCATTTACTGATATTTCATATAGAATGTTATTATCAAACTCCAGCTGTCAGCTTTGGTCATCCTTTTGTTAAAATGATGACATTTTTCTGGAAGAAAACTCTCAGAATATGAAAGCTAATTAAGAGAAGATGTCAATGACACAGAACATTGTCCAAAAATAATACCCTCTTTCTGCTAAATAAATGCTTCAGCTTCATTTTAACATTTATTTCTAGTATAGAAGACCGTGACAATGGTCTAGGACAACAAAGTTATTCCTACTGCGCTGAGTGACTAATGGCTATTTAATAATTTTATTTCACATAGGTTAATGCAAAAGGGTGAGCTGTCCTCTGTAAAATTACTAAAACGGTGCATTTCAACCAGTGTACAGAGCAAACTGGGAACCCTCTCCTGCGGTCATCAGTAAGGCAAGAACTCTCACCGACCTTCATGGGATCTTCTACTTGAGTAGTAAGTAGAAAAGCCAGCTCCTAGGCAAATGTGCTTACTCTCCTGCTTTTGGTTACAGATTGCTGCACTGCTTGTTGGCATTACTCTTCCCATTCCCAAACAGTTGCCCATCTCCTAAATTCAGCACCCGTGCAGCTGTATGAGGGACGCACTGCTGCTGGAAGCAACACACACCGAGTCTGAAATCCCTGCTGAGAGCACCTCTGCACCAGTCCTGAGAGCATGCCCACGCTGTGCCATGCCAACCAGAGCCAAAGGCTTTTGTTGCAGTGCTTTGGCAGGCCTGATTCTGAACAAATGGCTACACACAGAAGAGGAGCAGGCCTTCCAGGGAGCAGACTTACTTTTGCAGGGAAACTAGAATAAAGAGTACTCCTTGCAGATGGAAAACAGAAGAGGTGAGCATCGCACACCAGTCTCACCATGGGAGTAGAACAGAGAACCCAACTTTGCTGTTGGTTATCCCACCCTAGAAATGTTTTGCACTTAACTCTTGGGCTTCATAATAAAAAACTAATAATTTACTTTAAAAGACTAAGTATAAAGAAAAGTATGCTCCTGTAACAAGCTTTATAAGCTATCTGTAGAACATTTCTGCTCTTGTTCCAAGATTTATGAATCAAGATATGTTCAAATGCATAAAAGCAACCTCAGAGCCCAAAGAGGAACCAACTTTAAGGCTCACCCAGTGAGGCTCGGGATTCAAACCCACGAGCAAATTACCAATAACAAATCCACTGCACCCCAGCGCAGCTGAGCTGAGACAACAGATCCCACACGTGCCCTTAGCCCATGGGAACTGTGAGCAAACATGACTTTGCTCAGCTTGTAAGAGAAAAAGGTTATGCTGAGACACTTCAGAGCTGCCCTGAGCTAATGCTGAGCACCCAGAGAGCTACTGCAGTTCAGGTGGCCAGCAATAACTCTTTATTTTGAACTATTGAGGGTCAATCATTCAGGAATTTTTAGACATTTCATCTCTTTGCAAAACTAAACATTAAAAAAACCCCAAACTCTTATTCAATCATTTACAAAAAATGTACAGTTTCAAAACAAATAAAAATGAAACCTTTTACACTTTTCCACCATATTGAGCTAGCAAGTGCAGCCCTAAACCATGACCTATGAAGTTTTTTGACACTAGTTTAGTAAGAGTACAATTGTTTACACTATTAAATACCTTACTAAATCCTTAAAACTGCAAAAATACACTATTCCTTAATGTTACTTCAATCACATACAAACACAAAATTATACTGAAATTCTTTGGAATACTTTCATTATTTTTTTCTCCAGGGATGACATATGTTTCTAATAACTTGCCACTGAGCAAACAGATTTAGCAGGGTAGCAGTATGCTGAGAAAGATAGCAGGATTTTCAATTTTCAGATGAAAGCAGCTCTATTCCCTGGCAGCCCCACTCCTAACCCCTTTAGGCCAGATCAAATTTTATCTGAAGCTAGCGGGTGCCTGTCTTCAAGTTCAATGGAAGTTGAATCAGTTTTTCTACATACCTGCAGTAAACAATTTGAAGCTTATCAATTAGAATATTTTTAATCAGTACTTATACCAGAGGGAATCTGTAGCAATTAACAGGATTTCTGGACTTGGTTATTTACATATGTTTAGCTAAAAGACGACCCAGTTTTTACCAGAGAATAACATCCATCTAATTTAGCAGACTCACAGACTAGTTTAGATTCTCAAAAGCAAAGTGCTATGCAAATTATACAACTCTCCCCTGCACCTACTAGCAATGGATTTTTAAATCCATTACACTAATTTGCACAAGGAAAATCTATAGTACTGTTTCACAAGATCACGATTTGTTTGCCACACATGTCTCACTTTCAGCTCTACAGTTTTACCACAGAAAATAAGGTATTTTTCATCTTTACATGCTTTTGCTCTAGGTACTAACTTGAAGATGAAGCATCCAACAATCTCCATGGCTCAAAAAAGTCTATGTCTAAGATTATTTCTACATTTCACAGAGCAGTCTAATAAAAGACTTACCTAGTATTTTCAAATAGGTGTGCTTAATCACAGGTGCCATCCAATCAATGTCACCTAGATATGAGGATGAGGAACCCCTAACAACATTTGCACAGGAGTTCTTGTTAAGCTAAGGCCACTCACACCAGAAAGCTTTCTTTCATGCTTGATTTAGTTCAACTGTTTGAAGAGCTAACTCACAACTTTCCTTCATATCTTCATGTAATTTCATTCAGACAGCTGGGGTTTTTTTCCCTAAATAACTTTTATATGCATGAAAACAGACATAAACTATTTTATCAAGTTCTCTAAAAACATTGCCTTGCTAAAAATAAAGATTTTATGATTAACTAATAGAAAACATATGAATGTTCATATGTGAATATATGAAAAGACCAAAACTCTAATACTAAAGGTATTTGACAAAGATTCAACAAATAGAGCATTGCAGGTGCTTATATCACGTAAATGGTTGGTGCTACATTTGGTTTATTTTCTGATAAATATCTTGTCTTTCCTAGGAGAGCTCAGTGCTTTGGATCTGACATTTGTCTAGCAGCCTTATAAAGTACAAATGAAACTATATTTAGCTCCAGAAAGGCATGTTTTTAATGCATACAAAGCTGCAGTAGAATCAGGACTAATCTTAATGAGGAAAACTTTTATCAAATGTAATTCTATCTGTTTCCACCCAAATGGGACTAATTTGTTCCATTATCTGTAAAAATACCAGTTAGACACTTTGACTAAAGCTTCTGAAGCATATCTGTTCAATTAATAACCATGCAAATGTACAACCACTCAATCATGCCAAACGTCTTCAAATCTTTCATGAAAAACCATATCAATCTTCACTAAGGGACCTCTTTCTTGCCCCAGCCTCAGCAAATATTGTGGAATAGGTGATGGGATGGAAAGAGGCAGATAGGACCATATTTCTCCACTGTACTGATAGCAAAAGCACGTTTTGTCAGCAGAAGTAAGATTAGCACAGCTAACACACACTGATCCTTCTCATATCCCTGACTGTATTCCTTCATAATTAGGAGCTAAGAAGTTTTTCTTCAAATGAGGCTCCTTGGGAACTGGGGAAGATAGCTATTGATGAATCAAGGCGTACAAGCTGAAGGAGCTCTTCTGGGAAAATAATTCCTTTTTCTTTTTACCTGAACAAGGACTGCAAGATTCAGCTATGTGATACAGCCACAGAAAGTTTTCTTAGCTTCCACTGTACTTACAGAGGGCTTGAGAGCACTTGGATTTTCCAAGGCAAACTAGCATTTTGCAGAATCAGGTGCCTCATTAACAACTAGATGGATTTGTATGTATTGATAAATTGAATCTCTAACCTAAGAAGTTAAAACGGAAAGCTTGTTTACATCAAGTGTTAAGCGCATCAATAGCATGTATGAAATTATATGTAGAGTGTGTAATAGCGTGTATGCAAAGCAGGCTCACAGGCTCTCAGAGTTTCTTCCCAAGCAGAATATGGGCAGATGAGATCAATTTTTCTATGTATAAGTGCATCTGCCAACACATTTTTGTATTTGTTGCAATGAGTAATCTGATAAACACACAAAACATACGGCGTAAGAATCTGAATCTTGATATGGTCAGGACACTGTAACCTTCTCCATTCACACGCATTTATGAGAAGAGAGGATCTTGCTACTTTCACTGTACTGGCCCTGTGAAGACTCGTGTGGTTGCTAGGTCAAATTCTGGTACGACAAACTTCAGCAGAGACAGAACCTGGTCTTTAGGAATGTACATCAAGAACCTAAAATACCTATGAGGGAAAATTCTGAAACACAAACATAGTTTTATTACACATCTCTTATGCAAATAACATTCACACACCACTGATTCTGAAGTCAAAATGTATGAAAGTAGGAAATGAGAAGTTAATAAACAAAACAGAAGTCAGTTAGAAACTTTCTCCAAAACCAAATACCAACCTTTTGAAAGCAGTACAATACTTAAAAAATTATTAAAACCATAATGCATTTTGAAATAAGTTTTATGCAGACTACTTCTTTAACAATTATTTTATTATTCTTATTTTCCCCTCAGAACAAAAGAACATGGACTGCAGAATGTTGCCCATGTAACTGGGCCATGCAGTTTGGAATTTAATGGACTTGATTGCGATTTGTGTAAGGTGTTGCAAAATCATCACAATGTGCACAATATAAGGAATTTCATAGAACCTTTGCCATTATATTTATTTCTACAGTCAGCAAAATAATATCCAGCTAGGCTAAAAAAAGATCCACCCAGAGCTACAGAATTGCTACTCAGTTCTAAAGCAGACCCCCTGCCTTAACGGACCTGGGTGAGTCAGGAATGACCCCGCCTGTTAGAGAAGCACATGCAACAATACACTGCAGAATTACCAGTAACACATCCAGTATGACTTTACGCTTATCTAGCTCCTTATACAAAAGGAACTTAAATGACTTAAAATACAGAACTCTATCACTCAAGAGCTAGGCAAATATTGTAAATCTTGTCTTTTACGAACAGCAAAAAGAACCAAAGACACTGGAATCGCCCACCTCAGTGGCAGGGGAAGTAACAGTGCTCAGAACTGAACTAATGTCAGTAATGCTAACGTTACAGCCACTTTTATTTTGCCAACTGCTTCTACCATTTCAAACTTCGCTGTCAACAACACAGTCACTATTTAAAACCAAAGATTAATTTCTTTCATCTCATCAGGTCACAGGAATAGGATAGATCTATCAAGGATTTATTCTCTCTCACTGTATACAGAAGAAATAAGAAAGTAAAATTGATATCCCCCAGTTCTGACTTTTTGAGCAGATGTCTGCTTTTGGAAAGGAACAGCAATGACTAAAGGTGGGTGGCACTCAAATAGCCAAGCATGTAAAGGCTTCTAATACATAACCCACTAATACTCACTGGAGATACAGACCTTCCCCAGTAGGCACACTAACAACATTAACATAATATGCTATTAAGACCAAAAAAGTCAGATGTCCTCACCTCTAAAAAGCAGAGATGGTTTTCAACAGTTTTCATAGACATGGATGTTCAGACAGTATTACCACACAAACAGCCTTCAATCTAAAAGGCAATCCTGAAGACACCTGACCAGAAAAACAAGTGTTCGCCAGGAAACAAGTTTTTGATGTAGATCGTGCACCGCATTCAGCAGAAGCAGTGGTTAGCTAAGGCCTCAGAACTGCCACGGAAGGCAGCTGCTGAGCTGCAGGGCAGGACAGCTGGGGAACCCAGCACGGTGACAGCAGCAGAGGAATGACCATATCTTGTCACCTCCAAGGCCACTGATTCCCTAGGAATCACATCTTGGAGCACACATATGAAGAGTTCCTGGTAGGAATTCTATCTTTAATTATTTAATGGCAGTGTGACACTGTCCTTTTCCCGAAATTATCTTTCACAGGACATTGTTCCATTTCTCCCACTTCAGCTGCACTCTGTTTGAAAAGCGGGGAGCAGCCTGGAAGTACATACCCTGGTCTCAGCAAGTCCCTTACAGCTTCTTTAAAGAGTGAAAACTAAACCCCTTCGGCTCAAAGTATCAGACTGAGACCCTTAAAAAAACCCAACAAAACCCCACAAGAATCGACAGAAGAGTGCCACCTCGCACTAATAACCCCAACAACCAGAACAACCCAAACCAGAACAGCTGTTAAGACGTTTCTCCGGTTCGGAAAAAACGAGAGCTGCCTAGTCCCGAGCGGAGCGGCTTCGGCTCTCCCGGTGTTTACCTTCCCGGGGGACGTTTCTGCACTTCAACAGGCTGAAGTTGCCCGCAGCCCCCACCGGGGGCTCTGCCGCCACTCCCGGCCCGCGCCGCGCCCGGCGGACGGGGGGTCGGGCGGGGATGTCCGCGCAAACCCTCGGCCGCCGCCGGCCCGCGCCCTCCCCGCCCCGCCGCGGCGCCCCCGCTCACCGTGCTCCGGCCGCCGTCAGGGAGGGCTGCGGGGCGGGGGCCGGGCGGGCAGGGGCGGCCCCGCGGCACGGCCCCGCTGCTCGGGCCGGCTCACACGTCAGCCCTCGCCACGAGACCCGGATCTGCCGGATCCCGGCTCCCGGCGGCGCCGGGGCCGGGGCGGTGCCGCGC
>NW_020884886.1:14585270-14654619 GCF_003945725.1 Corapipo altera
CTGCTGCGGGCGGCGGCAGCTGCGGCTCGACCGCACGGTGCGGTCGCGGCGGGCCCGGGGGTGCGCGGCCGTGGGAGCCCGGCCAGCCGGGCGGGGGCACTTCCCGGCAGCGCGTCGGCCTTAAAATAAAGCTCCAGTAGCTCGTAGCTGAGAGGACGCGGAGACAGTGCCTGCTCCGGGGCCAGGTGTGCCGGCGGGCCCGCCGCAGCCCCCCACGGTCAGGGCTCCGTGCCCCCGTCACAGACACGGTCACTTCGGCCGCTTGCCCATAGCCATCCCCACCGAAGTACGAGGGAATCGACAGGGTAGTTTCTCATCTAGAAATCTAAAGGCTGTTAAGGAGCTCATGACTCACGGACTTCTCAGCAATTAAGGCATCCCCCAAAATATGCATTTAGATGCTGTGGAATGAAATTAAAAAGGAAAATTTCAGATCATGGCTTCTCTGTCAGCCAGTTGTGTTTACCTGTGCCTAGCCAAGGATGAGTGTTGTGGAAAGATGGACCACATCCTGTCCTGGGAACAGTGATACCGTGCAGTAATGCAGTTGGGATTCTACAGGGAAGAAAATCTTGTCCTCTAATATTTCAAAGGCTGGCTTACCTCTTTCAAGCCAGGAAACAAGGGCAATACTACAATTATGGTGAGAAAAGAAGGTTGGATGGAAGTTGTGAGTGCTTTCAAGTTGATAACTCCTCGTGGCGCCAGTGCCACATATGACCCACATATGACCCACATATGACCCACATATAACCCACACAGTCTCATATGACCCACATATGGGGCAAGCTTGGCTGTTCTCATTACTATTTGCAGTTGTAATGGGACTTTTAAGCCTCCTTTCATGGCTACAGACTTTTTCCTGAAGGTTTTTTGCTAGTCTTTGGTGTCAGGCCTATGTTACTCTGCCAAGTTTCGGGTGCATTGCCAGTTTGGCAGCCTTGTGCATCCAGCCATCCTTGGTGTGCAGGCTACCTCTGCTCAGTTAGGACATAACCATTCCACTTCCCGAGAGGCAGCAGGCAGGCTACCTTTGTCTAGCTGTGCCATGCAGTACTGACTTGCTGTGAATCTTGCCTCTCCTTTCCCATATTTCAGCCCTTTCTCTTGTCTTAGCACCCAACTAACAAGTGGCAGTACTGAAAAGGCAGGCAAGGCACTGACACAAGGCCAGGCCATCACACAAAACAGCTAAACTATGCAGGGCTTGTATCATCTTGTATACCTCAATCCAGTGAACTGAATCTCTGGTAGGGCACTAGGGATGCTAAAATTTATCTTTAACTTGGAAATATGGAACTACATCCCTACAATGTTTCCTGGGAGAACAGGTTTGTTGACAACCTGTCCAGGAGTTTAGACTGCAACTGGAACCATGAACATCAGCAACATCAAGGTACACTTGGCTTGAAGTATACTTTTGTTGTTCTGGCCAAACACTGAGCTAACCTAGACAACGGTGTCAGAGGGTAGTCACAGGCAGAATGACCAACTGTTAGCTGCATCCTTCCTCCCAGCTCTCCCTCAGTCATCCTCCTAACCCTTCACCAGGAACAAGCCACCCTCGAAACAAGCAGAGGCAGCTTCCCAACACCATTAAGCAGCCTTGCCAATATGTCTCATACACAGAGCACACAAGACTAGCCATTGTTCTAGAAAATGGATCTGAGATCCTGAAATCCTAAAACGAGACACAGCTTACCATTAGTCCTGGCTCAAACAAGAGAGGAGAGTAATGGCAACTACACAATAGCAGAGAGGAAGGTTCTTCCTGCCAAGCTGAGGCAGGAGTGCCGAACACTTCTATTTTCTTGCCAAACATTTCTATTTTCTTGCCAAACAGCTCTTGGACAAAGTCAAACAGCCTGCTGTTGCTAAAAGGGTGGCAAGCATACTTGGAGCAACCATTGAAATTGAGAAGCGAGTCTCATACTGATTGATTCTTGGAGAACTGAATTTGAACAATCCTAGAACTGGAAGGGCGAGATTAAGTGAGCTGGACCAGCAGCATCAGATTCCTTGTCAGAAATAATATGAGCCTGCAAAGAGTCTATAAAGGAGAGGCAGGAGCTCATGGTGATGACAACTGAGTGATGTACAAGAAAGCAGTATGCAATGATGGCACTTACAGCTAGAGCTGTGATGTCTTCCTCTCTTTGAATCAAATGCAGCCTCTTCTACCCCTGGTGCATTACACCTTTCTGCCTCATTTCTCACACCACCCCATTCAGGTAATGTCTGGTAATGTCTTGGAATTCTGCCTTGAAAAGGTGTGCAAGCAGCACTATCTGGGCAGCCAGCACTCTAGGTGAGATACAACCTACCCCTCCCTACTCTCCTTTCTTCACCTCATGTTGTTACTGCAAAGTTCTGCATATCTGTAAATAGTTTTACGTAACTGGTCTCAGTAAAAAGCTGAGGTTTTTTTCAGTATTGTATTCTGCATTATTTGCACTGCCTTTTTGACATCAAAATAACAACTGTTTTCCCGATTATTTTTCTTTGTTCAACATATATGTTTCTATTGGCATTCTTGGAAATATAGGAAGCCAAGGGCCCTAATGAAGGATGAAACTTTAGACAATGAACTGTCAAGGAAGAGGGGTTTCTACAGAAAGTAGAAACCAGGAACAAGAGAAATAATGCATAAGCTTTTTGCTTTCAAATCAGCAAGAACATATACTTAAGCAAAAAGTAGCTGGGTATTTTGCATAAAAGATTTTGCCAGAGCATCCCTCAGAATTTGTCCCTCCTGGTTCCCATGGGCAAATGAACAAGCCATAGCAGGCACTGATTCTATCTCAGCTTCCTACTCCCAGGCTTCAGCCATCTGCTCCCCTTTATACTCACAAATTTAGCGCATGATACAGTAAAACAAGATCCTGATACGGAGGCTGTTTTCAGATTCACTCTATGAAGTTGCCTTTCTGGCAGTCAAACTATGATGAAAACAGTGATGACTTAGGCTACTTTATGAACAAAGGCATGAGGTGCATTCAAAATCAGCTAGTAACAAGGACAGAATAGTAAATTCACTGATTTTGGCACACTAAAGTAATTGTGCTGCCCACTGCCAAGCTAAAACTGTGAAAACATCTCTGCTTGAAGGGCAGAAGATGGTAATGTTCCTTCCACCAATAACTCTCTACAATGGAAGAAAGTGGGAGCTGAGCAAAACTTACTATGACATTCTCTACATCCACCATCTGACAGTAGTGTGGATTGGGCACTTTGTAAAGCAACAGGCAGATGTCACATTCCACATCACAGTGCTGGCGTCCAACTTTTCTACTCCAATAGGTGATGGAAAAGCAGGAATCATGCTGATGATCTAACTTGCCAAATAGTGGATGAGCTTGTTTACAGATACCCAAGAACATTACTTTTCCCATTCTGAAGTTCTTTTTCTGCTGATGTTCTTCTCATCTTTGCTGCATAAGTGATGTCACTAGGCATTGCATTGCTGACATCCAGATACTCTGTGGAGTGGAAACTCTTCTTCTGCAATTAATGCAATTTTATCAGATCTGAAAAATTACCTAGAAATGGGGCAAATCCTCTTAATGTAACTCCTTTTCTGTCTGCTTCCTCTCTTCTTGTATGCAGTCCGTAATGAGTAGATAATGCTATTCCCAGAAGAAGCACGGATGAAACTCTGCCGTAAATTTTGATACTGAAGAGCCACTTGGAACAGGTCTGCAGAATGGTGGAAAATGGCACCCAGGAAGTGGAAAGCAAAAGATCATAAAAATCCTTGTAGTAGCAAGGTAGGAGAGGCCTTTTGGTAGCAACACTGGGTTTTTTTGAAAGGGAAATCTAATTTTGGAAGAAGAAGCCAAGTCCTTTGGAAAGTTGCTCACAAACATTCCTAGAATTCAGCTGGGCTGGCATCTCACAAAGCACTGGAGAATTGCAAAGCACTTTGGGACACTAGGCAGCAAGCCTGTGAATTGGCTGGCACAAAGACTATATTGTGTACTTAGGTTAATTTAACAGATATTTAGTCATGTGATCACCCCTGAAACAAATCTCAACTGCCAGATTTTCTGTCAATGTGCAGATACAAGCTTAATGAACACTCAATCACAATTGTCAGAACTCGCAGAAAAAATATGGCTCTGTGGAAAAAAGAAACTCCACTGAAATTGTCAGATGATCTATGGAGGATCATTTGTGCTCCTGAAGCATCAACACACCAACAGAGACTTTTGGGATCAATTAGCCACAGTCCAGGAAAAACGATCAAAAACGACTGCTGCAATGCTGCCAGATCACAGCTGCCAGTGAAGTCTTCCAAACAAGGAAATGGATGAAGGAAATCTGAAGTTGAGTGGTTGACAAGGATTATTTTACACTTATCTAAAATATTGACTAGTAACTTAGAGTAACTATGAAATGCAAACAGGCCAATTGGGACATTTACAAGATCAGGCTTGCAAAAAATAATTTAAAAATAGAGGATTAAGTCCTGAACCACCGAATTGTTAATGATAACACTTGCTGCTAAAGATATACCATCTGAATTAGGCTGAAATGGCTCTGAAGTATTAGAACAATAAGTTCTCAGTAACCATTTAAGTTAATGGTCCACTAAATTTCATTATGATGGATAATTATTCAGTCACTGTTGAGAACATTATTTTGCAAATACTTTGGGAAATTCCCTCTAAAAATGTGGTCTCAATGAACCAACACTGGTATAAAAAAATTGTTTTTCCTCTGAAACAGAAACCATAATAGCAGCTGCACAATTGTGGTGACCTTCTTGCAAAGGAAAGACGAGAAACAGTGTGAATGCTTCATAAGCAACTGTAGTTCACAGCCATAAGCTAACATTGCTATATTCATCTGAAAATTGCTACCACTCGGGAAAAACACATCTCATGTCACCCTCTATGTTCAGAGCTATTTCAGCATTCAATCTCAAAATGCCTCTGAACACGAGTCAGAGTCCTCAACTGTTACAGTTCTCAAAGACTTGAAAAAAAAAATCCCTGTTCATTTCCAAGTGAACCTCTAAGAGGAGCCATATCTAAAAGATGAACAACAAGCTCAAAATGTGAGAGAGGAGATTTAACAAATATTAGGTGCAGAAGAAGATGTGAGAGAAGGAGATGAAAATAAGATCCCAAAAGATTTTTTTAACGCTTTACTACATATAACTAGAAAGCAGCAATGAGTTAAATTTTCTGGTCAGGAGCTGAGAATTACTCTGATCTGAAATGGATATATGCAGTTTTGCAGTTAGTATTAAGCACTCAGTATATGACTGAAATTTAAGAGTAACCATCCATTAAAAAGCCAAGGCATTATTTACCAAGAAAAAAGAGATAACAAAAAGAGAAGACGTCACACATCACTGAGGAGGTGTATCAAAAGGCATAACTCTGCCAGTCAGTGCTTGGAGAGAAACATAAAACACGGCAGCATCTCTGTATGGACTACAGAGAACTAAAGCACATTGTTGGAAAAGAATCTGATCTGTTGTCACTGTAAGCATAGTGATCTGATCTGGTTTCTGTAGCACATTCAATCATACTTTTTATTTCAGAAATCAGAACATGAGTATTGACAAGTGAACTAGAAATGACTGCTTTCTCAGCTGGGCAAGATCTCTATAGACATAATGCAAGGGTTTTAACTTGTGCACAGTTGCTTTTGAGCAAATTTTGTTTGAGGATGTGGTATGACGCAGCTGGGTATCTGCTGTAGTATGTCAAAACGGTTGAAGAGGAGCTGTAAACCCTACAAGTGGGTTAGTATAAGAAAGAAAATTAGGCTTTACAAAACTTGACAGCACTGTCAGGTCAGGAAAAAAGAATTCTGTAGTATACCCTCAGCAAGTTTGCCAACACCACCAATCTGAGTAGAGTGAACAACATGCTGGAGGGTAGGGATGCCTTCCAGAGGCACCTTGACCTTGACAGACTTGAGAGGTGGGTCTGTGTGAACCTTATCAAGTTCAACAAGGCCAAGTGCAAGGTCCTGCACATGGGTCAGGGCAATCCCAAGGACAAATACAGGCTGGGAGGAGAACGGATTGAGAGCAACTCTGCTGAGAAGGACTTGGGGGAACTGTTGGATGAGAGGCTGGACATGACCCAGCAATGTGCACTTTCAGCCCAGAAAGCCAATCGTATCCTGGGCTGCATCAAAAGAAGTGTGGTCTGTAGGTCAAGGGAGGTGATTTGCCCCTTCTACTCCGCTCTCATAATATCCCACCTGGAATACTTCATCCAGCTCTGAGGCCCCCAGCATGAGGACATGGACCTGATAGAGCGAGTCCAGAGGAGGCCGCGAGGATGATCAGAGGGATGGAACACCTCTCCTATGAGGAATGGCTGAGAGTTGGGGTTGTTCAGCTTGAAGAAAAGAAGGCTCTGGGGAGACTTTATTGCATCCTTCCCATATCTAAAAGGAGCCTACAAGAAGGCTGGAAAGAGACTTTTTACAAGGGCTTTTTACAATAGCTTTAATAGCTATTAGGAAGAAATTCTTTACTGTGAGGGTGGTGAGGCACTGGAACAGGTTGGCCGGAGAAGCTGAGGCTGCCCCATTCCTGAAAGTGTTCAAGGCCAGGTTGAATGGGGCTCTGAGTAACCTGGTCTAGTGGAAGGTGTCCCCAATGGCAGGGGTTTGGAACTAAGTTATCGTTAAGGTCCCTTACAACCCATTCTATGATTCCATTCAGCTCACATTTCACAATTTATAGATTTTGCAAAAACACCACACAGATTAAGGGAAACCATTTCAGTGTTTGAAAGTATGAATTTATATTTTCAGTGTTTAAATGTTCTTACCTTTTGTTAAGTGACTAAAGTAATTAGTGGACATAGATGACATCTCTAAAACTGAAGGTAATTCCTGAAAAAAAGGACGGAAGCATTTTAAGCCAAAGCCATATTATAGCAGAAGCCCAACTCCTCAGCAGAGAAACTACTGAGGGAGCCAGACCCTCCCCAGTGGTGCCTGGTGACAGAGCAAGAGCTGAACACAGGAAAACATTTCTTTACTCTGATGGTAATTGAACGCTGGTAGAGGCTGCCCAGAAAGGCTGTGGTGTCTCTATCCTTAGAGATATTCAAGTGGACATGGTCCTGTTAGGCAACCTGCTCTGGCTGACCCCGCTTTAACAGGAAGAGTGGACTAGATGATCTCAGGAGGTCCCTTCCAACCTTGACCATGCTGTGATTATGTGATACTGTGCCACTCAAGAGGGAGCCCAGGAGCAGGTACATCTGCAAAGCACCTTCACTGCAATTTCAGAGGAAGTAAAATTATTTGGGATGAGTGATATCAAAATACAGGCATAGTACAACACCTAGAAATAACTCTTCAGCAAGTGTCAATATCTTTTATGTCTGCTCTGTGTTTGGGGAATGGACCAACAGTGTAACATCACAAAATTCCTAGGACTAAGAGTTAGAATCTGTAAAATCTTGAGAGGAAATCATACAGCATGATTGACCATCTCCCAGCATGACTAACCTCTAATCAAGGAAAGAAAAATACAGTCTAGAATACTGTCTTTAAAAGCTGACTAGTACCAATTTACCATGTGATCTCTTTGCACTCTATCAGAAAGATGGGAAAGCTGTAATAGGGAATTTTATGAGATGGGTTATACTTCACTGAAACTGCTATAATTGCTACCCTTCATTTGAGAAAAATGTACAAGACAAGAAACTCCTTACACCTACACTAGATCTTTCACCTAAACAAAGGCTTATGCTACTACTGAAAAGAAAGACATAGAATAGTAGGGATTTTCTAGATACTGTTCTGTGACACATCGTGTGCCTGGCAGAGATCCACAGACCAGAGAAATGGCTTGGATGTGCTGTGTTCAGGGAAACTGTACATTACTCAATACAGACACTATTTGAGCCTTGTTTGTTTAACTTGACTTTATCCTCCATGTTCTCTAATAACTTACCAGGTGCTATGTTCTTTCTAGCCATATGGCTGAACTGGAGACAATCAGGTTAGGAGAACAACAAATCAGATTGTCTTGACTTGTATTCTTGAATTGGTCCTTACCAGTTTCCATGATTTCAAGTGCAGTTTAATTAACTTTTTACACAGCTGTGGTCTAAACAGTGACTAGGGATTTAGACTTAATGATTTAACCCTAAATTATTATTCTACGGTAGGAAGATTAATAGAAAAGTTCGGGTTTTCTTTTTTCTAATACAAAATTGTTCTAGTCTCCAAAATGCAGCTATTTTAGGACGGTATCAACATATCAACAGCAATACAGCTTGACAAATTACCCATCTGTCATGGCTGAGCTCTTTTTGGATGATCTCTGACAAACTTAACTATTTTGTAAATTTTTATTGTAGACAGTTCCAAAAGACTTTCCTCAGTCGGATTTGATGCCCATCATGACAGATTACACTGTAGTTTAGCAAGATGGCCATCAATAGAAATAAGTTCAAATTCTATTTACAATTTTCAAAAAGCCTCGGAATCAAAAATTGCTACATTGAGCAATTATAACTGAATTCAAGAGCACCAGATTTCTTTTTTTATTAAAAGGAATGGTATTGTCCTACCTTTCAGGATCCCTAAAATGTCTTGTGCTTTACAAAATAGAGACACCATTGAAGGAATTCTTAACAGTTGATGATGCAAAGTACACTGGAGTATGTTCTGTCTGTGGTTTCGCTTCTGATTTTACTGCACATATTCTTGTATTATACTGTGGTTATTCATACATCTTTAATGCATATTCTCTTAAAGGCTGGAAACCTTTTTTGAGTTGGGACCACATGTATTGTATAACACTATTGCCTGCAGGAGCTTAATCCATCTCTGCAGCCTGCATGGATGGCTCTATGTCTCAGGGTACATGTATGTAAGAGGAAAGCTGTTTAGTCCCATCCTTTTCTCCTGAGAAGACACAGTGATAATGTAGGAGAACCATTTACAACATATGCTCCCTGAATAAGTGTTGCCTATATTCTCAAAGGAAAAGACAGAAGGCCAGGTGGAGGCATCCCAGAGACCTACATTTGATATATATGCTGTCAGTTGGACCACTTTGTACACGATGAGCTTCCCAGCAGTTAGCTTATCTACACTGTCAGGAATATGAAAATATTTTAGCAATTAAAGATCACTGCCAAAGAAAGGGGGTTTATTTTTCATTTACCCTGGATTCCCACATTCATTCAATTACTACTTCATAATTATTTGCTGTTCCAGTTCTAGTTCTAAACCCAACTCTCCTAATGAGAGACTCTAACTCTACCCCAAACAATCACTTCAAAATATTAATGTCATTTTATCTTCTCTCTTACTTGCTTCATTTAGGTATTTCCCTGGCTACCACTGCACTGAACAACAAATTTAAGCTTCCATCTTCAAGGTCTGATGTACTTCAGTCCTGATGACATTTACAAAATGGAGGTTTTTCTGAGCATCAGCCTGAAACTGATTTCAGCCCCTATTAGTTATTAATATAGCAGCAATTGTTATTCAGTCACAAATCCTAAAGACATGAGGGGAAGATAATGTCCAGCTGGCCAAGAAAAGCTGTCCAGCTGCCCTTTAAGGCAGCTCTAAGTCCCTTTTGTACCTTTCTATGAAAGGAAGATCGCCATATTTAATTACATAAAATTACATAGATTTGATAAGGTACTATAAGTTATTACATTAATAGATGGTAATACAAAATACTTAAAATGGGATAAATTCTTCACTCGGTGTAGAAAATATTTCTGAGTGGAAAACAATATACCAGCAACATAGCATGATGACTAAATGCTTTGTATCATGGACCAAGTCATCTCTTCCCTTATAACTCTAATATTCATTAAACTACTAATAATAGCTATGTTAGGTTGTGAAAACTATTTCTATATTCACAACTTGCTTTCACTTTGAAAGGACCCTCAAAAAGATTGCTATCTTCTTTTTGTAATAGGAAGAAAGTAGCGTAGCTCTACACATCTTCCTTTTTAAGAAAGGTTTTAGTTCCCTATAGTCAACTTGTCAGTCTGCAGATGCCAAATTTTTCAAGGTAGATGCTTGCTCATTAAGAATATTAATAAACTGGGGACCTCCTGCAAAATCCCAAGAACTATCTCACAGTTGTACCTGCCTTTTTTTTTCCTTCTTTTTTTTTTCTTCATGAAGCCACAAGAAATGGCCCTTAGACCCTGAAGTGTGTGTACCACCAGTTGAAAATCACTCCTCCACAAAGAAGTGGAAGCTTAGAAACCCAGTAATTTTGCAAACAGACTTAAAAGCATTGAGTCTGTTTACATCTGTGTTTTCCTACCAGAAACATCAGATTCAGATGTAACATTAATTTAGAAGATATTGGCAGGCCACTAAATTAATAGAAGTCCAGGGTGTCCTGTCAATTTATAATAGAAGTTCATTACAAGTGAAGAAAACAATAGGGTGTTATTAAACTACCAAAAATTTCTGCACATTCATTATTTAATTAAAACTTTGCTATGTCTTGTTTAAGCCATAGATGGATTGATGTAAAATCAATACTTGAATTGATTTCTGGTCTAACTCCTCTAAGTCAGATGAATTTCATCATATGAATTCAAACTGAATTACTTCAGATCACTCTAATGTTTAGCTAGAACCCGTAATGCCTTTTAATGCATGTATATGTCAGCTGCTAATTACATGAAAAATCTAAATTGTTAAGTGCAGGCATCATGAGTGAATACCTTCTCTCTCTTCTGTAACATCGCATTAGTTTCTGTTCTCCTGTTTTTGGCATTTCTGCCTGCAGAACTCCTCCAAGTTCTTCCTCGAGGCAGTGACAGTACCGTGAGCTCTTTGTAAGGCAAAGGGCTTCCCAACAGAGGGATCCGTCTCAAGCGAGCAAGCCAAACTGCCTGTTCCACCCAGGAGAGGGCACTCTCACACCTGGCCACGCAACCAGACATGGGCACCTATAGGAGGAACAGGAAAGTTAAGATGACAACTTAAAACTCGGTCAACTTGCACGACCAGTTAGTTATTTTTATAAATAAAGCTAATCTTCGCAATAAGTTGAGTCATCCAGATGCTGCTACAACAGGAACACTCTATGACAGACAGTAAACGTGCGGGCTAAATTTACTCGTAGTCTCTGAAATGTGCTGAATTATATGCAGCTAAAAAAAACAATTTCTGGCATGTAGGCCTCTCTGTTAGAAACTGGGATCATAAAAAGAGAGCTGTAGGTGTAACTTCGGTGGAAAAAGAAGGTTAAATTTAAAATCGACTTAGTTATATGAATATTATTTGCTGCTGAATTTTTTTAAATAAAGCATTATTATAAATGAGCATATGAACATTTAAATGCAAAATGCATATAATCTAATACTAACATAGCCTTTAAAGTTAATACTCATATAGATAGCTCATGAAATAAATAAAATAAGAATTAAAAATGCTCCAGGTTCAACTCCTGTTTCTAAAGCGACTGAAATCAATACACATATCTCTTGAGACAGCTCTCCTCTCCAATAAGAAATCCTCCAGCAACAATGAGAGAAGATCAAGCCTGATAGTTTTGATTTTTCTAAACTAAAGCCAAGATGAGGAGGGGGAAGTCTTGTTATGCAAGACATAAAACAGCAAAAGAGGAACAGAATGCTGCATGCTGGAAAGCTGTCATTTCAAAAATGTAATTTTCCTGTAATCATGGGGAACAACCTCAATAATTCCAAATTCTCTCTGAGTAATTCTAATAGAAAAAAATATCCCATTGATATGAACAGAATAAAATTAGGAGAATATGTAAATGAGAAAAAGATCTCCAAGAATTTTAACTTGAAGAACATATATTTAATCATACTTAGTGGGGTCACAAACACATTGGAGTCCCCAGGCAGTACACCAGGGCTGTGGGGCATCCACAGTCTCAGAGAGATGGACCATGCACATGGTGACTGTTCGGATGCACAGTGAGTCCAACACGTGTGAACTATGCATGAGCAACAGCCACTTTTCCATGAAAAGGTGGGCAACTGTGTCCTATATATAGGTTGTATGATAGACAATGCTTCCCATATGACATGGGAAATGATACAGGATACATGATTTAGGATGTTTGGTTATCCTAGCATTGGCTAATGAACATTGTCAGCCTTTCCCTATTGAGAGCTTGGGCTGAGGCCTTACAACCACTGATCTTATGTTACAGACACTGATCCGATTAACTTTACTCCTGCAGTAATCTTATGTAGTTTGAACTTCATTTATATATGGTATCTCCTGCTCCCACTTCCAGAAGTACTTCAAAGCAATATGCCAAACATAGTAAACAATGTGGATACTCAGAATTGTATCTCCCGCTCTATTAGTTATGGTCAACACCAATGCACAGAAGAACAGACCAATCTGCAGCTGGTCTGTGAAAGTTGCTATTGAAAGAACTGTTTGGTTTGAGGCTAAACTGATGATAGGATCAGTGAAAGAGCTATCTCCTGAAATCAGATACACTACAAAATTTTATATTTCAAAACGTGAGCTGACTATGTTCAATGGACTAGAGTTTTACATTTTGTGTATGGATTTTTCTAAGGGCAAAAGACTAATGAGAACTTAATTCAGAGGATAAACACAGGACTATATTATCAACATACCATAAAATATACTATGGAGTCAGACATGGAAGTCACTGAAATCAACACAAAGAGGGGATGTTATAATTTTTTCTAAGCATTTTCTTATTTAACAAAACCAAAACAAAAACAAACAAAAAACTCCAAACCAAAAAAACCCTAAAGCAAACTAAAATAAAACCTCAAAGCCTCTATTCTAAGACTGCTAGTCTACAGTCCTGTTCTGTCCTAAAACCCTGTAGAGTCTTCTGTAAAATAGTAAACTATAATAAAGCATAAAATATAGGAGGTATACAATGATAACCCCAGCATGCTGATTACATAAGGTACCGATTTTTATGTAATTTTGATCCTGTCAAAACTCATCATTGCTCTGTTCTACCACCTAAAAAGCCTTCCTATCTTTCAGCAAGAGAAAATTAACACAGTATATGGAGATTATGAAACAGCTGTGAGATAAGTGAAAGATGTGTTTTAAGGCAAGAGAAAGGAGTGGGGTATACTAAGGAAAAGAGATACAGTGATTCACATTATTCATTCAAATTTCATTTTTGCAGTAACAGACTCTGACATTTGTAATCCAAATGAGCACATGAAAATGAACCTAGGTACAAACCAGGCAAAATCATTGCCCTTTACTACAGCCTTTACTGGATGTCTACTACCTATAACATACAAGCATACTCACGGGAACACAAAGGAATCTGACACTTGATAAAGGTCATGTTTTCCACTCCATTCAGAGCAAAATCTGAATATCAGAAGACCAGCTTCTTTGTATGAGCTGTCTTAAAATATGTGAGGCATTTAACCCAGAGATTTTATGTACTACCTTTATAATTTTTGTCTATAGTACTCATAGGAGCACAGCACACCATAAACCGAAGTTTCATCTAAGAGCTCTAAGAGGCAGAAAAGAGTTATTACCCTTATTTTACTGGTGAGAGCCAATGGCACAGAAAATCACAGCCTACCTCTTTCAAAAGGAACTTAAGACACATCAGAGGGACTTAGATGTCTAAATTATTCTGAAGATGAAGGTCCAAGATCATACCGTAAGTCATTAAAAAGAAATCAGACCTACTGCAAAATGGTCCTTCTCAAAAAAGTACTGTAAACCTCAGCTGAAAAGCTGCATTGTACAATACATGTAAAACAAGTTTCGGTCTGAAGAAGTCCTAATTTGATGAACAGATGCCCATGGTACAACATTTTTGCAAAAAAATTGACTTTTTCCAGTCAAACCAAAGGGGAAGAGTAAACACACTGAGAAAGGACTAGATGCTTCTGTATATAGTTGCCAGATTTTTTTTTTTGTTTGGCTCATACTTTCTTTACTGTGTATATAAAAATCAAAATGCTGTGTATACTAATGGAGATAAATAAACAGCACTTGCAGATGACAGCCATACCAGAAGTAGACATTTGTTGAGATAAATGTCTATGTCGTACATTGTCCTGCAGTGCACGGTTAAAAGGGGGCCCTATAAATTGTTTCTATAAACCTTAATGTCTTGAAAGCCTCTAGTTCCTGAATAAACAACAGTTCTAAATGCAATCTCACGTTCCCCTCTGAAAATCCATTTATGCCCTTCCATAGCTTGCCTTATTTTACACAGCTCAAGCTAACAGGGATGATTAGTGTTATCCTATTTCAGATTCCAGAACAGAAGCAACATCTGGGGGTCCTCGTGTTTGCTTCTGCAATAAAACGTAACAGTCCATTAGGCAGGACAGACGTTCGGCTTTTACTCTACTTTCAAAATCTTGTAGCAGAATCCGTAGAAAGAAATAGTTCCTTACGCTGTCCCCTCAGAGCTGCCTGTTCCTCGGCCTCCCGTGTGAGGAGACACCGGCGTCTGCAAAAGAAGGGTGAGGGTGGAAAGAGGGCAAGGCGCTGGTCCGGGAGCATAAGAGGAAAAACATAGATGGGAGCAGCTGTATGGGCCAGGTTGACTAGATTCTCAAGGCACGTGAGACATTCCTGGGTTTTTTTTGCTCGGGGGCTTCCCTAGCAAACATGCCAGCTGTTCCCTCTGGGACACCTTAGGCTTTTCCCCCGCTACCTCGGACCGGCCCAGCCCTCCCGAGAGCGCTCCGTCACCCCTTCCCCAGCCGGTGCCTCGGGGTTCACCTGGTGCGGGGAGAGGGCCGGGCGGGAGCCGTGTCATCACAACGGCCTCCGCTGTGCCCCGGGACCCGGCTGCGGGCTTTACCCGAGGAGGTTCCTCCTCACGCTCTCTCCTGGGCCCGCCCGGTCCGTGCCGGGCCGAGCGGTGCGAGCGGGTCTGCGGCCAAGTGTCCCTGGGGCGGGCGGCCAGCAGGGCGGACCCCTGCGCGTCCCCAGGTGGGCAGCGCACCCTTCCCCGCAGGGGCAGCGGGGAGGAGGTGACCCAGAGCGCAGCCGCCTCGCCAGCACCACCTGGCCCCAGCCCCGGCCCCACCACAGCCCCGGTGCCGCTCCGGCCGCGCTCCCGCGGCCCCTCCTGAGGAGCAGCGACGGCCCCACCGCGCATGCTCGGCGCGGGCGCCATTTTGGTGGGGCCGGGAGTTCTCCAGCGGAGCGACGGCGGAGCTCGCTGGGCCCGGCGCGGAGGGGCGGCGAGGGGGTGCCCGCTGCGGAGATGGCCAACATCGCGGTGCAGAGGATCAAGCGGGAGTTCAAGGAGGTGCTGAAGAGCGAGGAGGTCAGAACCTCTCCCCCTGCGCGCTACCGCCACCCTCCCCCGTGTGAGCGTGGGCAGCGGGGGACGGTGCGGGCGCCCCGCCGGCCTGCGCGGGGACCCCGCTGCCCTCCCGGCCCCACCTCCCCGCGCCGGGGGTGGGCCCGTCCCGCGGCCTCGGGGAGGGGAATGGCGATTCCCGGGGAGACGGGGCCCGCTGGCCGTTGGGAGCCGGCGGAGGGGGCCGTAGGAAGCGCGGCGGCTGGGCCCGAGGAGGCCGGGCGGGCCGGCCCCCAGCGAGGGCTCCCGGCGGCCGGTGCCCGGGAGCGCTGCCAGGCCAGAGCCGCGGGGCGGGGCCGGCCCGGCCTGCGGGGACCCCCGGCACGCGCCCTCCCGCGTCCGCCCGCGCGCCGCCGGCAGGGCCGGGAGCGGAGGGATGGATGGATGGATGGATGGGTGGATGGATGGATGGATGGATGGGGTGGATTGGTGAGGGCGAGGTGGGGGTACGTGACCCCTCGCATCCCCCTCACCCTTCAGCTGACTCCTCTGCTCCGCCAGTACCAGAGGCTGCGGGGGACGGGTTTAATGTTTGGGGTTTTTCTGAACGGTTGCCATTAAAAACCCATTTATTTAGCTTGCCTGTATACAGAACTTCTTTTATCCCACTGCAGGTTTACTCACCTTCAGACTGATGCTTTTAAAGCCTCACTCGTTACAGTCATGTTACCTCGTTTCCTGAACAGTGTGTTCGGAGGTATTTGGTGGTCAGGAAGAGAGGCTGACTACCTTCAGGGCGAAAGGAAAGAAGTTCGGATCAGTCTGGGGGGATATATAGCAGTGTTTGCAGTGTTATATCAGTACAGTTTTTGCTATGTCTGTGTCTGAGTTGGTGGACGTCAGCCAGATAGGTTTTAGTGGTTGTGTCGTCATTGTCCTACTTGGGATGATGTTGCAGGTTAGATGCTTGTGAAATATTAATGTGAATATGTAACTCTTAAAGATGGTGTTATAGAAATCTGGATGTATTCACAGAGGAAAAATTGGGAGGATAATTTTTGAAAGATACTAATGGCTTAAGGAAAACAGGGTAGCAGTAGTTGATGTGCTTTTAAATTGTGTGCTAACAGCATTGTTGCTATGCAGCTTGAACTAGCACCTAGAAAAATGTAAGGGCCTTGTTTTACAGCTGCCTTCAGAGCCCAGGCTGATTTTGCCAAGCTATTGGACTGCAAATACAGAATTGCGTGTAGACTAAGAGAAATTTCTAGGTGGATACCTTTATACCAAAGCTAGATCTAGACCTCATACCCCATATAACCAGCTGATACTGTGGAAACAAAGAAGTCTCTATTTGGAAGTGCTGTGTACAGGCTTCAAGACCTTTTTTTTTTTTGGTTTATGTCGAAAAAAAAAAGAAGCCTTAAATGAAATAGGTTTTGGGAGAGGTCCATGCTAAATTTTCTTACTGTAAAGGTTGCATCTAATGTGTGCATTTTTCATTATTCCTATTTGTTTAGTCTTTGCATTGAAGGGCCTAGTACTGAATTTTGGAAATGAATACTACTATAAAATAGCCCTTAAGCTGCCTAAAGCTTCCGGAAATAAGATCATAATTCTTATGAAACTCAATTTATGGAATTTGAAAATTATGATAGAGAAGACTCTGATATTTCTTTTTTTTTTCTGCCACTAGTGAGCTATACATGAGTGTTACACTGATGTAGCAGTATGTATAAAACTGCTGTTTACAGACTATACTAGCTCCCCTGCCTTGAATACAAAATTTCAGCATTACTCAATGGTTATCAAAGTTGCAAGCAAATGTTTTTTGTGAACATTTGTACATTCCAAGGCAGTCAAACTATGGTGTCAGTATCACTTTTCACTGAATGTGAAAATACATGGAGTGAGATAGTGAATAAAAGTCCAACTAAATACTACAAATCGCAGAAGAACAAAAGAAGGTTTTCTTTCTATGTACTAAAATTATTATTAGACTTTATTTCTTTAAAAAAGAAAAAGAAAAGTTTTTCTTAAATGGTCATGCTAAATTTGTTATTTAGAAGTTTTTAAGTCCCTCTCTGAAGGCAGTGACTCACATTACCTGTACTTAAATTATTCTTGATTTAATGCTTTGAGTTACACTTGAACATGAAGAGCAGCCCCCTCCCCCGTTTCCTTCTAGATGCAGGAGGAGCACAAAAGCCTGGGGGAGGGGGCAGGCACACTGGGAAAAAGTACAAGGAAGTTTGTTCTCTGTCTTATTCCAGTACTCGCCTTTCAGCTGAAATAGAGTGATGGAACTAGAAATGTTTTTAACAGGGAGCAGCTGGATGGCAGTTAATTCTGCATTTGAAGTATGTATTGTAAGCACTAAATTCCACTTCTAAATATCAACGAAGATATTTATCCATAGCAAGGATAAACAAACTTTTCAGAATTAAAGAATTCTGAAATTAAAGAATTCTTTAATTCTGAAAAGTGTGTTTATCCTTGCTATGGATAAAGATGTATGAATCCTCACTACTCATAGGACTACATATACCTTTCATATTCCTTAGCACTTTGTTTCCTTGAGTTAAATGTCATTTCTGGGAAATCACTAAAATATGGAATATTATCTTGCTCTTTGGTTTACAGGAAAGATTTGAAGGATGTTTAATTTTTTTTAAGTTGAGTTTGGGGCTTCTTGAGTATTTTGTAAAGGCATTTTAAGTCTTTTCACATCTGAGCTTTATTATTTCTATTTTATCATAAACTCTACACATTAACTTAATAAGTAGTGTATTGTGTATTTAAGAGACATCCCTGCAACTTTGCATCTCTTAAATATTTGAATTAAATAGATAAAACCAGCAACAATTTCTTTGTCAGGGATGCTCTCCAAGGGATGATTTAAGTAACACTTTTTTACTTTTTGTGTGCAAAGAAACCTTTACAATTCTGAGGTAGATGAGGTACTGTGCATCTCTAACCAAGATGAAGCTGTTAAGTTAGTCTAGGAAGTAACTTGACTGGTTAAATATGTGTACTATACTGTATTATGCTAAGCTTGTATTAAAATTCTAAAATGAGTAGACAGTACATTAAATCAGATCATGGTCCTAGTCTAGGCAAGGGGTCAGTTGTTCACCTTTATCTCTTTCCTTTTCCTGTTGTTTCATTAATCTGATACCTTTTTTATGGACTGAAATTCAAAAGCCACAAAATGTGTTTGCAACAGAAGTATGAAGCTGCAGCATGATGGAGAAACCAAAAAATAGGTGGAAGAAAAGTATCCCACTTTTAGTAAGTAGTAAAAGGTTTTGGTGAAGGTTAGCTGGTATTATTTTAAAATAGAGTTACTGGAATGCTGCAGTAGGTAGCTAGATCCTTACCTGCTCTCTGTTTATAAGCAGCTGTCTTATGAGAGGAAATTCTAGTCATTATTAAATGACAGATATGTTGAAAAATCTTGTGGTCACTTCAAGACTGATGCTGAGACGTGTTGTAGTGGATCAGGTATGTTAAACATTACGTGTGGCTCATTTTCATATTTTAATAGAGCATCAGTGTTACACTTCTAAAAAATTATACTGTGCTAGCATTGAAGGATTCAATGTTTAATTGGCCATCCACTTTCTTTTATCACATGAAAATGTAAGGTATTTTCTAGCCATCTGTAAGTCAGAGCTAATTGACACCTTTTACAGTGAAACCTCTACTCTGATACTGAAGGTAACACACTGGGAAGCATAGCTTTCTCCTAGCAAGAAGAGAGATGCTGGTGTATGTGAAGTGTTCTCCTCTCAGAGATGTGAAGAGGCAGACGTTTATGGGAGGTAAACCCAGGTAGAGCTTTGAACAAATGAAACTCAGCTGTGGTTATGCAATACAAATATCTGCATGAACAGATATGTGAAGTAGCAGGTGACATTTGTAACTTGGTTGAAATCAAAGTAGCATTCAAGCAGAGACAGTAGGTTAATGACAAAAATTTGAAGTACCTAATTTCCAAGAAGGAAGTGGATATTTGTTTTGGAGTCTGCTATGTGTTTTTGTGATTTACAGGAGCAGTAATAGTAGTCTGCCACACAGTATCCCTTCTTAGACTTTTAAAGACCTACTGAGTGGCTGTGGTGTTGCCTTTTATCATTGCCTGTAGCAATCTTGTGATTTATGTCAGTTTATAGTGAGATACTAAGTGACATCTCTGAAATTTTCTTGCTTTTTGGAAAAGCAAGTACTTAATCTTCAGGCTCAGAAAAAGTCCATTACTTTGATTTGTTTATATTTGGGCAGTCTTGGGTGATAGATACTGAATTCACTAAGATGGAAACTTTTAGTAGTATTTGTGCTTTAACGCTAATAGAAGGATGCTTGGTTTTCCTCCTATTTATCATGTAGAATCAACACAGATATATAAGAATGAGATGTCTTCTGTTCTGGTTCCTGAGCCGTGTTTAACTTTTGGTTTGTAAGAACAGTCACATTGAAGTCAGTAGAGGTTTAGTGAGTGCAGTGGAATTGTTGTCATGGTTTAATCCCGGTGGGCAACTGGGTATCGTGCAGCTGCTGATTGGACACCCCACTCCCTGCAATGGAATGGGAAGGAGAACTGGAAAAAAGTAAAACCCATGTGTTGAGATAAAAAAAGTTTAATGATTGAAATAAAGTAACAAATTTTAGTAATAGTAATGAAAAGGGAGATGACAAAAAGGGAGAGAGGAATAAAACCAGGGAAAGACAGGGGATGCACAGTGCTATTGCTCACCACTTGTTCACCTATGCCCAGCCCATCCTTGAGCAGCAACCAGCCAACCTCCTGGCCAACCCCCGAGTTCATATACTGAGGGTGACATTCTGTGGCAGGGAATATACCTTTGGCCAGTCAGGTCAGGTCAGTTCAGGTCAGCTGTCCTGACCATGCTCCCTCCAAACTTCTTTTGCACCTCCTCACTGGCAGAGTACGGGAAACTGGAAAGTCCTTGACTTAAAGTAAGCACTACCCAGCAACAACTAAAACATCTGTGTTATCAACATTATTCTCATACTTAATCCAAAACACAGCCTTGTACCAGTTATTAGGAAGAAAATTAGCTCTATCCCAGCCAAAACCAGAAAAACTTTTTGTGTGAATAAAGTTAGAGTGTGCTTAGTTAATTAAAAGGCATAAAGGTAAAAAAAGGTGTAAAGATAAGAACTTTTAAACTATTGTTATTATATTGGTATCAGTCTCTCTTCAGTCTCTCAAAAGGCTTGCATATGATTAAAAAGGTGTGTGGGGGAGAGTGTCAGCACATTGGAGCACGAGACTGCTATGTAAAGGGATCTTAGTAGGCTGGAGAAATTAATGTGCTGACAGGAACCTTTTGAAGTTCAACTGAGGTAGGTACCAAGTCCTCCACCTGGGAGGAGGTAACTCCATGCATCAGTACATACAGCTTGGGGACTGACTGGAAACAAAGCAGGAAAAGAACTTAATGACCTAATGGGCATCGAGTTGAACAGGATTCAGCAGTGCTCTTGTGGCAAAGAAAGCCCTGCACATACTGGGTTACATTAGCAAGAATGTAGTCAGTGGGTTGTGAGAAATGATTTTTCACCTCTGTTCTGTGCTTATGAGACTATATGTGGTGTACTGTATCCAGTTTTGGGCTTTCTAGGGTAGGATTTTGATGTATGCTGACGTGAGCCCAGCAGAACACCATCAATGTGGTTAAGGGAGTAGAGCACAAGATGTGTGAGAAGAGGGTGAAAGAGTTGAGAACTATTCAAAGGGACATCTTCCTATTATTCAAAAATACCTGATGAGAGGCTCTTGAGAAGAACCAGACTTGTCTCGAAGGTGCACAGGGATATGATGAGAGGCAACAGACACAAGCTGGGAAATTCTGACTAGACACTGGGGAAGAAAATTACAGTGATAGTAGCCAAATGTTTAAACAGATTCACCAGTGAGATTTCGGAATTTCTCTCCTTGGAGGTGTTCAAAACTCAGCAGGTTCTTAAGCAGCTTGCTCTCACTGGACCTGTTTTGAGTGGAAATAAGGACTAGAGGCCACCCAAGTGCCTCTCCCTACATTATTCTGTATTTCTAGTATGAGTTTGTTTCTAAATTACTGGGGTTTTTTATGTTTGTGAGAAACACAGGTTCCAACTCTGTCACCACATCTGGTATACCTTTCCCCGTAAATAAATTGAATTTTAACGTAGACTGTTTCTTTTTAGTTCAGAAGTTTTCACTATTGTCAGACAATAATGAGTGCTCTTCCTTTTCAAATCGGAGGCTGGGTAGATGCAAAGCTGGGAGATGCAAAGCTGTTGGGGTTTTTATGTTGAACAAGTTCTGGTTAGGAACCCGAATGTTAGAGCAATTATGAGATCTGTACTGCTTCTTTAAGCTTCATTTCTCTGAAATGTGAAGATTATCTTAACTTTAAAATAGTTGTTTGTGAGATCTTTATTACATTGCCAAAAATAATTTTGTCTGCTGTGTTTTTCAAGCCATGCCTATGATTTTAGGCAAGACAAGGTTTGGACCTGTTTCCTATAATTATATAAAAAGCATGGTAAAATGCCATTACTGTACATCTTTGGTTTTCTTAATTCTGTCTATGATGCGTTGGGTTATATTTTCCAGTTTGTGCTGGAAAATAATGGAGAATGAATCTGTAATTCTTTGTCATCAAACGAGTTTGGCCATAAGCCACTTTTTTGGTAACTGAAGAATGCATTTACAAAATGCATTTACTGGGAAATGTTAAGAAAACTGCATATTATTCTTGCTTCTGAGGTGCTCTTCCTGAATTACTAATTTATTTGTAGTTTAACACCTCTCTACCTGAACTGTGTAGCTCTTTTTCAAGTTCTGTGAATATAATACCATTGCACTTTTAGGATCAGTATTGTGTAGATACTGATCAGTACTAGTATTATGAATATTACTAAATCTGTGATTAAAAATACTTAACAAACAATGTTAGTGATCATTTGACCCAGACCCATGAGTTGGCCAAGTATTGGTAGTGGGAATAGTGCAGGGAAGGCAAGATCCACTGCTTATTCCTCTGTTCATTTGGTGGCATTTTTTTGTGTTAGTGTGTATCCAGTTGAGTCCAGATTTCTAGTGAGTGGTCTGCATATCAGGCAGAACCCTCAAGATTTGGGAAGTAAGTGAAAACAGAAAAAAACCAGCTTGATCTCCGCTGGAGTCAGGCTCATTTGGTTATCTTTGGTAATCTCTTAAAAACCTGAGGAAAGAGAGCAGTCACTGGTTACAGGAGTGGGTTACTCAGTTTGGGATTAGGAGTTAGACTGGAGCTGGTGATGGTACCCTCTGACCACAACTCTGTGGACCTAAAAGGATGCTAGGAGTTAGCCAACCCTTTAACAATTCCAGTCTTCCATTCATTCTTCTGTGCTTGTTTCCAGGAGTTTAGCTTTAATAGGAAAGAATTGTACAAGTCTTAAGGTTAGTTCACTTTACTTAGTATGAAATCTTAAAAAAATTAACATTTTATCATAGTAAATTTGTATAAGTATAAACTGTAAGACAGCACTGGTTTAACAATCCAATCATGAATTGTCCAGTGGTCTTTAGTTTGCTTTAAGCTAGTACAGGTACTTAGTGTAGTTCTTAAATTATTCACCTGTTAAATGGTTCTAGCTTGTTTCATAATCCTAATAAGGATTATTGTCATTACTGTCCTCTATCACTTTACACTAATAATTGCTGCTGGTATTAAATTGAGAAAATACTTTTGGTTAAACTTTATCATTAATATACAGACTGTCTTTTTTGTCTTCGACAAACTGGGTAAAACTTGGATGCAATTAAGTTAAGAAAAGTAACCAAGTAAGTTCTTTTATGGCAAAGAGTAGGAATGTTGACAAATATTCTATATGGCACTTTAGGGATGTTTCACAGAATCACAAAATATTCTGAGTTGGATGTAGTCCACTTTTGCACTCTTGTCTTACCTAGCATTTTCCCTTTGGATTGTATTGGTGTTAGTATTTTTAATATTTGAATTCAGAGTACTCGAATATGCTTGCCATGAGTATTTAATAAAATAGAGTCTGTATAATAAATAAGTTGCCTCTGTGAGCAGCAAAAATAATCTTGTTTGAGGACCAGATCTGTATCTGTTAGTCTGGTGTATTGTAACAGAATTGTGCTAAGGCCATGGATTGCTCCTGTCTAGTCCAAAGTGTCTGCACAGGAGGCAGATGTTGTGAGTATCCCTGGCTATAGAAGAAGCTTCATTTGGTGCTTATGCTTTATTGGACACCGTAAAAGTCAGTCCTACAGTGTGACTCCAGTTTGGCTGTGCTGACTCTGAGAGAGCTGGGCTCATACTGTCTATCATTCTTCTGTTGGAATGGTAACAGAGGTGTCCTGTCTCCCTTTGTTGTCACAAAACACATAGGAAACTAGTTGAAGTTCATTATTTCATAATTTGTGTTCATTAATAGCCAGTAAGACGAACAGGTCATCGGGAAAGGAAAGACTAATGATTTGTGTAAGTCTAGTTAGTGTAAAAAAGACAGGTTTAAAGTGATGTGCCTTCAGATCCTAAAAAAAACCTATAGAGTGTTTATGAAGGGAGGAAAAAACCCAAACCCACAAATACATTAGTCTATGTTTTACTTAAACAGGTAGTTTAGTTCAAGCTAAATATTTACCATGTTTTATTTTTAACTGAAAATAAACTGTGAGAAAGTATTTTTAAGACTTTGCTGTGTTAGGATGTGTTAAAGTACAGGAGGCTATTATGAGGTAGCATATAGGAATGGAAATTATGGTAGCTGTGTTGTATTTGCCTCCTTTCTGGAAGCCTCTTAGAGCCTTCATGGTGTTTAGGTAAGCTCTTCCACTTTGGAATAAGGGTGTCCATGTGGAAGGCTAGTACAGAAGAACTATTCTGAGCTACTTTCACAAGTCTTCAAGCTCTGGGACTGTGAGTGAATTAGCATAATCAATTTAAACTAAGCTGAATCCTGTGATTCCTTTATGTGTAGAATTGCTCACAACCTAAGTAGGGTAGACATACAGAACTGACTGCAGAGTCTGCATCAAATGGCTTTGTATGCTTATAAAATGACTAATTTGAAGTATGGCTTAAAATGATTCTTAAAGCACCTTTATCTTCAGGGGTTTTCAGTTGTTCTGCATCAAAAACAGAATCGTGCATAAAAAGATAAGAAAAATCCATTTTGCTTATTCATTTAGGCTTTCCTGCAGGGGATTGCCCAGAAGGAGTCCTTCCCACTGTGCCTGCTCTGATGTCGAGCATCTCAGTGGCGCTCAGGCCAGGTTTGAACAACTCCTGCCCGTGGTTAGTGCTCCGAGGTGCTGTAAATATCTTGCATAGCCGGACAAAGCCTGTGCTGTGCAGGAGCCCTGCACTCCTGTGCTGGTGTAACGCTGCAGATGTGCTGCAGATGGGTGCATGGCTATCATGGCCCAGCTTATCCCTTTAACCACCCCATCCCTTAGTGAGACAAGCAGGGATTGTGTAACTGCACTTAGGGCTTATGCCAGGAGAGCTGTGTCACTTACACCTCTGTGTGTCCGTGACTGACGCAGTGATTTTGTCAGAAATAGTTTAGACAGACACTGGAGCTGAAGTTTCAAAATTCTTTTAAGTTGTTCTAAGGCAGTGCCAAGAAGCAGTGTCACATTCCTCTTGCAGCCTCATCTCCTCTTCCCGCTTTTGTGCTCCTTCTCTTGTGTTGTTCATGGTGAATCAAATCAGGGTTTGGTTTAAAATGAAAGAACTGTCTTGATGATATAGTTTTACTTCACATTTTTTGCTGTGCAGGTGTATGAATGCTTACACAAAATCTTATCCCCTCCTTTGCATTAGTTCTGCCAGGACCAGAAGGAAAGTAGGATCTTGACCACTGTCAGACTGGTGCTGTGGAAGTACAGTCTCTTAAGTTTTTTTGGTAGTGTGATGTTTTAACAGCTGAACATTAGCTACCTAAAATAAAACTTTAACTAGAACTTGGTGATTTTCCAGGTCAAACTCTAGCAAAATGAAGATGTTTTTAGTATTTGAGATTTTAATATTTAAGGTGAATATTTGAGATGTATTCCTGACAGGAAAAGAATATCCCTCAGTATTGTCCTTGTATGTAAACATGTAATAATACAGAGTTTAAAGTTTGGTACAGATTTAATCTCTTGATAAGATTATTTGATAAAATGTTTTAATAAGATGGATTTAATAAGTAAAATTGTGATAAATATGAAAAAGGGCGAACTAATTTCCAGTAATACAGAACTCACACAATATTCATCTTGTAGCTCCTTAGATACATTAAAATACAAGTTACTTGTTAGTAACATAGTATTTTGATCAGTAAATGAAAAAAATAATATGCAAAAATAATGTCACTTTTACTGAAACAGGCATAATTCTAGAAAATATGTGTTGATACAGTGGAATGAAATAGAATGTAAAATGAGGAAGAACTTCCATGACTGAAATTGTTAATATGTTCAAAGGATGTGGGAGCATTTTAATGAAAGTGCATTTCTTGGTACTGACCTTTTCTTATCTAGGAAGACTGCTCTTCAGTGTGCTTTAGACAGAAGTGTTTCCTCTCTTCTCCTTGCCCTGCCCCAACGTTGGGTTGTTTCACCATAGCATTGCTCTGTGCTTTGAAGGTCAGCAGGAGCTCTCTCTGAGAATGCAAATGTGATCTGCTGATCTCAGCTGATATAGTGCAGCTTACAAACTTCGTAGCCCTCTGGTAATTATGTGACATTTTTGCTTCTCGTCTTAATATTAACAACCTCAGGCTCTGGAGATGCACTGAGATGCGCTCTGTTCTGGCTTTTAAGCTGGAGTGAGTCTGAAGGAACACTTCGGTGGTATTGAACTACTCCCTCTCGCGTTGATAGCTCTTTGAGGAGGGCAGCAGCAGGAATATAAAACTTTTTTTTTTTTTAAGTTGAATTTACCGTTCTGCTGCTGGACAGTGTGCTGCACTTTGCTTCCTGGTTGAGTGATACCTCCTGCCTTTTTGCTGTTTTCCCATTTCATGCATAGGAGTGAACAAGCGGATGCGATGTAGTTACTCTCAGCTACTCTGCGGTAGCAAAGGGGTTAAAAAGGGAGACTTGGTTTGAAACCAAGTGATTCCCGAGGATATGAGAGGAGAGGCTGGTAGTTGACTTCTTAGAGGGCAGTTTAAGAGGTGAGCTTTTGTTAGGAATGTTCCTGTCTGGCATATCAGTGAAGGGGGGAGAGCCTTTGGACTGAGTTGAGAAAGGTCACGGAACCTTAGCCAAAGAACACAGGAAAATAACGGAGCATTTATTGCAAACCAAAATTTCTCTGAATTATCCACAGATTTGCAAGGCGTTGGGAAATAGGATAAGAATGAACTTGGTTTTGGTTTTTAAGTTATTAATTTAAATAATTGTTTAATGGAGTGAACGGCTACTGAAAGATTGGAGTCTTTTGCTCAACACATTGACTCAGAGTACTTGCAGCCGTTGGCTAAAATAGCGTTGTGGATTTCATTGTGACAGTCAGTCAGGTGATCTTGTTCTGTAAGTCTCTTGAGATATGCTCGTGCCAGATTTTGGTGCAGAGTAAGATTGTTGTGGTAGAATATAAAATAGGGAGGAGGGTAAGAAGAGTTTTATAAGACACTAGTAATTTGAAGTTGCTGTATATAGAGTTACCATAAGTTAATGTTTCTAGCATGGCTTCAGCCTAGAGAGAAGGATTTCTTACTTAAATTGTCCTTGTAAATATTGAACCTTATAATGTCAGTATAAAATGTTTAGATGTTCAAAAGTACTTCACTTTTGTAAGTTGTGTCTGTATTAAAGAAGTAACTAAATTTTTACTAGATTTTAGATAGGTTAAAAAGTGGTTATTGCCAATTTACCTCATAGAAGAATCAAACAATAATTTAAAAATCCTGTCCTGAAAGATAAAGAAGTTATTTTATTTTGTTGCTGTGATTAGGGAAACAGTCAGTGATAGAAAATGTTTTGTTTTAAATGCACAATCTGCTTCACTAGTGACTGGACTTTGCCAGAGAAATTTTTCAAATTTTTCCTTAATCCTTGCTGAAGTTTTGGTGTGTGCATTCTTTAACATTTTTGTTACTTTCTTAAAGCTCTTCATTAATGTGTAAGCTGCTGGTTTTAAAACCCTAAGTGATTAGGGAGTTTTAATACTTAACTGCATTTATTGCAATTAGACTTGTTTATCTATACATGTAATTTGTCACTTATATATGTGTCTTTTCAGGTTAGTTTTTTTCTAGTCTGGTTTTGTTTTATTCATATATATTCATACATACGTATGTTTCTAGAGTTTTCTATGAGTTCTTTTCCATAAAAACCAAGTAAATTAAGAGAAAATAGAAGTAGTTGATCCATTATAGAGTATGTTCCCCTCAAGGTGGAGCAAAATCATGTTTTATAGGACCAGTAAAATCACAGACTGCTATATGGAATAGTAGGGGTTTGTGATTTTTTGTGTTTGGTTTCTTTTATACACAGTAATTCAGAAGTAACCACTGAGTTTAAAATTCCAAATATAAGTCTATTTAAGGTGGTTTTGTGTGCATGTGGGTGTGTGCACGTTGGTTTTTGTTTTTATAAATCCTTATTTGCCATCTTGGCCGTTATACCCAAGACATTTGATACGAATTTTACACGTGGTGTCTCAATATGTGAGATAGATAGAACATGCAAATAATAACTCAGTTTGATATTACTTTATTATTTGTAACTAATGTGCTGAACTGAAGTTACTAATATTGCTAATAACATAGTTTCTTTTCCTTTTTTTGTTCTGACCCCAATAGTTGAAAACATAGTATGTTTGCTAATGGATGTATTTACATTTCTTTAGAGTAATTTTATTATACAAGGGTTAAAGGTCTAATGTTAAGGAATTGTCATGGAGGGAGTAAGTAGAGCTAATTGGTTCTAGGACAACCTCAGTCAAAACTATTTTGTATGTCGTCATCATCCAGTATTAAGTTTATAATGTTTGGTAGCCATGGCTGACATGGAAATGTGAGGGATTTATTTGGGGTTTGGGTTTGGGTTTTTTTTCTTTCCAGTCAAGAATGTTCAACATAGATGTCAAAATTGCTGGCCATGTAATTAAAAAAAAATGAATTAAAAACTACTTATTCCTGCATTTTTAGTTCAACCTACCAGTATCTATCTGTCCATTGCCAGCACTGATAATAGGCATTTTTATGCTGATTACTTGAGGTTAACTCTGTGGTAGTCTCTTTATCAAAATAACTGAAGAATTTGGAGACTTTCTTAGAAAGCATAAAGAATTCTGATACACTTGTAATTCCTACTTCTAAAAAAAGTAATTTCCTCTACCTTCAGTCTTCAAGAAGTAGACTTATCTCAAGATGAAACTTTGAATATATAATTTTCTTTCACTTTTAATAAATATACTAAATTGTATTTTGCATGTGGGGAAATAAAAGTTTAGAACAATGCAGTTTTAAATATCTTGTCTTAATGTGCTCCTGTGGTGTTGATATGTAATGGTTTTGTCGTTTATCTTATATGAAGGAAAACTTTGGATTTTTAAGAGTAGAGGTACTGGACAAGTAGAGGATAATAGGCCGTGAATAACTATCAGTGAAAGAGTTTTTTAAAGGCAGGTTGGAGAACAGAGAAAGAGATGGTATGGAAGGCTCAGGAAAAAGGTTGGATTAACCACAGAAAGAAGACAAATGGGGGGCTCCTTGTTGAGGCTTGTAGACTACAGTGAATAAAGAGAACAGAAGAGCCTGCTGTCCAGCGAGAGTAGGGTGCAGAGCTGCTCTCTGAAAGGATTTTAGCAGAAGTGAAGACGTGTGTGATGAAGTCTTCACAGTGGCAGAAGTTACTCTTTAAAGTTTCTGCTGGAGTGGGTTGTGTGTTCTGTCCTGGGAAGATACTCAAATATAAAACTACAGTGTAATTCTGGATTTATCTTTTAAGAGGAGGCAGGTGAAGACAAGTCAAGGTATTATCAATCAGTGGCTACTGTGGTAAATGTGATGAGAGTCCAAACTTTGGAAGATGCTCACAGAATGATGCTTCATGAGGGATTGATTCCTCTGAGTTTCTTTTTAGAGATAAGGCTTTTATAATGGATGAAAGTGTGTAATGTGAATCTTCCTCAAGTTGTCTGCATCATGCTTTTAGTTTAATCTCTGTGCTTGAGTTTAGTTTCCACAAGGCAGACTAAAAGTGGTTAAGCGTGACTACCTATAGCAGTGCAGAAAGAATCTCAGCAGTTGGGTTGGTCTACAAGGCAACAAATCTTTTGACTGGAACCTTAGTGTGAAGTAGGGGATGCATTTAAAAACTAAAAAAGGCTATGCATAATCTATCTAGAATATGAAGAAAAACAATTAGGGAATGGCATCATGCATTATATAGTACGTTGCATCAATGCTCCTTTCTCTGTGTGTTGGAGTTTTTTTGTTTGTTTTGTTTGGAGTGGCTTTGGTTTTTTTTTTCTTTTGGTCAGTCTTGATCAAAATAGTTTTCAGGTGTGGTGAAGGGAAATTCTAGTAGTGTTGGACTCATAGAATTCTAGAAAAGGATTTTGCTGATGGATGTTTGGGTGTTGTATTGTTACAGAATTTAACTTTGAAATTGTGGAAATAAATGCCACTAGTAATGGAAGGGCTAATATTTCAGGAATTGCTAGCCCAATGATTTAGTCACTAAATTGTTACTGAATTAACGGGAGGTGATACTGTTTTAGACTTGGTATGAAAGTATAATGAGGTCTTTGTAGAACTGCTTCTGGAAAATCAACTTGGGACGTGAGATCACAAGTTGATTCATAAATTCTTTGCGAAGATCATTGGTGTCAGAGAACTTTTGAAGAACTCTGCTGTTGGTAGGTGTGGAGGCCAGGGATTTTTTCTGTTAGAACTGCTTAAATTAAGTAATTTTATTCTACATGATACTCATTAAAGGGAAATATTATAGGACAACATTCCAGATTTAATTTGATTAACAGTCACTTTGGTGCTGTTTCTCCAGGGGTGAAGGATAAAGCAGTAATTGTCAAGGTCAAGCTGAACTGGACATTAAAAAGTATCAGAATAGCATGAAAAAAGGATCTTCAGCTATGTAAATAAAAAATGAATGTGTTATATGAAGGGCATGGTAGCATTTAAGCATGAATGCAAAATTAAATTAATCCTTGCACTGGAACAGTGTAATATAGCCTGCTGTTTTTCCTTAAGGTTCTGTGCAAAAGAAATAAAGGTGTGGAGACAGCTACAGCCGTAGTAATAAAAGCAGTCACCTCAAAGGGGGGAACCAGGATCACTGACTCTTGAAGGAAATTGAGCTTAGCAATAGGGGGTGTGTATGGTTGCTTTTTAAGAAATTTATTGAGTTGGGAATGATTTGTTGTGAAAAACAGCTAGTGTGGTACTAATTGAAATTGAATATGAAGGCAAATATCTAGGCTACTACAACAGTGTGCAGGACACTGAAGAAAACCAGAATTACAGTAGAAAATGGAGCAAGCTGCAGCATGGATTAACCATAGATCATATCATTGAAATTCATCCCATTTGCAGTTGCTGCAGTCCTCCAAATGGAAAGTTACTTGCAAAGAACAAGAACTCCTGCTGTCAGTGTGGAGCTTGCCAGGTGATGTTGACAGCTTACTAGTTGGCAGAGGGGGAGCAGCAGAACCTCTGTTGAGGACAGAGTGACTGCAGTACCCGTGCAGATAGTTTTGGTGACTTATTAACTGTATTGGTTATTTAAACCAGTGTGCTGCTTTGTGAATGAAGAGGTCATGCACGGGGGCAGTCCCTGTGAAAGCACAGTGCAGCCACTGGAGAGGACAAAAACTTAGACAGGAGTCCTTGCTGGGGACTCTTGTCATTTGATCTGAGCCTCGTGTCGTGCTGCCATGTAAAAAGGCAGATTTGATCTTTGCTGGTTGTGATGTATTTTCAGTGAGTTCAACAGAGTGCTTGTGGCACAGATTCTGGGACTTCAGTTAGTTTGTGGAGGGCTGGTTAGATGATCATGGGACATAGAGTGGAGAAATTTTTAAAAAATCAACCTGAGATTAAAATTTCAGCTTGTTTAGAGGCAAACTTAAGGCTGAAAAATCAGTATAAATAACATATTTTGCAAGGGGAATAAATAGTAGTGATACAAAGAAACTTGTTGGAGCTGGGAAACAATGCTGTCACAAGCGGGCGTAAATAGATTGTAACTTTACCTAATGGTACTATAAAAAGTTTTCAAAAATTGTGAGGTGGTAGGATGAGCTGCCAGTTGGAATAGTGAGAGCAAAAGAATTAGAAGGGATGTTGGAAAGCTTGCAAGAAGCATATGCCATGTGAGTTTGGATTCAGAGAGTAGGTTTGTTACAGTTCCTGGCTGTTGGAGAGGGCTGCAGGTGCTGCCTCATTTGTGTGGGTTGAAGGGGTTTTACCCAAGTTCTAAAGACAAATGTATGTAACTACAGATATCAAAAGCTCCCAATTCACCATTGGATTAATTTAGTAAAACCTTTAATTAGGATTTTTTACGTGGTGAAATTTTTACCTAATCTTTGATTTTTCGTTATGTCTGTGAGCATATCTGGTCAGAAGAGCACTCCCTTTGTTTGGGGGGAGCTGAATCTATAGCACACTTGCAGAAAGGAAACAGAGGTAATTTCCCAACTGTTGTCCAGTGAATTCTGTGTCCTTAATGGTTCACATCTGTGATAGATCCAAGAATCAGTTGATGGCAGCCATCAGCTTTCTCTGACTTAGCTCTTCTCTAATAGCTGACAGCAACCAGGTTTACTCTGAGGGCGAAGAGAAGCACAGCTGCACAGGGCTTTTTGGTGTAGAACAAGTTGGAACAATTTTAAAAGACCTGAGAAGATGCTAAGAATTCTTGAAAAAAATAACACAGGATTCAAGAAATCTGTATTGCAGTCAGTGAACACAGTATGCAGAAGTAGCAGAATTGAAAAACCTGTAATTACTGATGGTACATCTTTCTAGAAGGAGATTTTGCTTTGCAACCCCCCCAAAAAACATACTGGCTGGAAGATTTGTATGAATTTCACTAACACTGCTCTCTGGACCTGGAAAGCAAATGCAGTGGAATGAGTAGCTCTGGCTGAACACTTCTGAGAATCCATTTCTGGAAAACATATGTTTTCTTCAATATCAAAGTATAGTGTTTTTATTTTGTAGGCAAGTTGATATGGGGTGTGAAAATGTTGAGGAGGTGACAATGAAATTCAAATGTATAAATACATTGTACCTTACGCCTAAATGTTAAAGATAAACATGATCTTAAGCAAGACTACACTATTTTGTTTAGATCATTGTATTGTTAAAAATACTGCTCCATTTGGGGAAGTCTTTCCTTATTCCTCTGAAAGTGGCAAACACGTCTCTTACTAATTAAATTGGTCTGAACAAGAAAAAAACCTGATATGTAATTTGGTCAATTTAAATTTATAGTTTAAGATATGTAGAATTAATAGCTGATTTGAAAGATCATGGTCTTTTTAAAATGTAGTCAAATTAAAAATTTGGGATATTATATTGCTGGATTGCTTTGCATATTCTAGTGATAGTATAAATAATATTATGGTAATGCTTCACAAGTAGTCTGTTTTTAATGAAGTAAAATTTTAACTGGAAGATAGCTATTAACTTTAGGTTACTATATTTTTAAATGCTTACTTATTTTAAACTACTGAAAATTTTAAATACCATATTTTGGGGGAAATCTGTATGTCAAATGCTTACTTATGATTCTTTGTTTCTCTGTTTATTTTTAAGACCAGCAAAAATCAAATTAAAGTAGATCTTGTAGATGAAAATTTTACAGAATTAAGAGGAGAAATAGCAGGACCTCCGGATACACCATATGAAGGCAAGTAATGCTTTTGTGTATGCAATTATTGTACACTTCAAATCATGTGTCTTGAGATACTTTGTTTGTAAAATTAATTTACAGCATAAAATATAGAGATACATGTTTTAAAATAGTCTGATTTTTTAAAACAGATTTTAAGCTTTAAAAGTATTTCAGTTCAACTTCTGTGTTGCCTGAAGAGAGATCTGGTCAACAGTAGGATAGGCTATTCCATATCAAAGATTAATTTACAGGTATAGCTGTGCAGTGTAATTGGTATAATTCTGCCTTTTAGTTGTTTGTTTACTGTCTCGACAGTTTAAGCTTCTTAAGCATCAAACATCCAGAAACTGAGCTTCAGACTGTACATGTATTTCTGTGATGTGGTGATCCTTCATAAATGTTGCATTTTGCCTATCTCAAGCAGAGACGTCATTGCAAGTTAAATTTGGGATTAATCTTGGGCATTCATGGGTCCCAATACTTAATTTATACTGAAGTGGGGGACTCTATAGTAGGACTTCATCTCTTTAGCTGTCTTCAAAAATTACCTTTTTGACTTTCTTGTTTATTAAAGCTGGTATCAGTAATTGTGCACCTCTTCCAGTCTGTGAAAAGCAAGGTAACTTCCATAAAGAAGCTTTAAAAGGAGCTAATGTAGCTTCGTCAGGGATACAAGATTACTCAATGATGCTGGTACTTGTAAACTTTGCCTATAATGTATATGGAGCTGGCAGACACACCTTCTATTTAAAGTTCCTTGATGATAACTAAAAAATAAAGTAAAAATCCTTAAACTTTTGGATAGCTTTAAAATCTTGTTTTACTCAGATAGGCCATGCCAGGTATCTACTTTGATTTGAATTTGAACTTTGAACAAAAAAAGTTGAAAGGAATGTTACAGGCAAATATATTATTTTGTTGGAATTTAAAACAATTTTCCGAGTTTTTCAGTTGCTGTAGTTCCTCCATGCCTTTGAGTTAAGAGTGGGACTTTAGTATTCTTCTGAGACCAGAAATGTGCTATTTGTCATTATTTTGACAAATAAATTCTCATCAGGTGTTGAAAATACCTGAAATTTTTTTGTAGGTGTGGATGTATATGCACTCGAAAGCATGAGTGACTACTGATGAAAATCTGGTTGTTGTGTCTTCCCTAAGGAGAACATCCCATGGGATTGTTTCTCTGGGCTGGGAGCTGGTGCAGCAGCACTGGGCTTGAGCACAGGGAGAGTCTCCCCAGTGCCACCCACCCCTCCTCTACCTTTGAGGCCCAGGACAGATAAAGAATGAGGAAACAGCCTAACAGAAGTTGCCATGGAAGAATATTGGGCAGGGGTAGAAGGTGTCAGAAGATGAGGAAAAGGGAAATGAGCCCGAAAAAGAGTAGGAAAGTAGAAGAATCTGTAATGCTAGGGGTGCTGCCCTGCAGAAATTGATTCCAAGAGTTCCTCAGCAGTTTAGCAACTAATGGTGGTTTTCCCCTCTCCCTCCTTTTCCCCACGTGTCTTCATCTCATCGGCTACTGATGTGTAGTTGACAGAAGATAATTTCTGGAAAGAAGATAATTTCTTCTGTTTGTAACATGGATCTTCAATTTAAAACGAGAGCCGTGCTGTTCACCTGAAATACAGAGTAGTGCTGGTGACCTATTTGGAAGTGAATCATTCTTTAGGATTTAGTATAATTGCTGTTTTGCAACAATATGGTTTGTCTTGTAAAACCAAGTCTTATATACAGATGTTAAGTTATTGCAAAATTAAATAATTGGATACTAGGAAACATCTGAATGGTGGTAGAAGGGTGTTGTTTTGGGACGTTTGGGTGTTAGTTTTCCATTCAGACAGAATTAATCCTTCTCAAGTGAGCTGGTTTGTTATGGCTTTCCATTTTTTTCCCCCCTCCAGGTTAGTATTACCTTGGCTTATAAAATGGGCCTTTTCTGGAGATTGTGTTGAGAGTTATTTGAAAGAAAAGATGTATTTATATGTCACTGAGGTGAAAAATGATATAGCAGTTCATGAAGAGGGTAAAAAAAGATTTAAATGCCTATTAGCAGAACTAGGTTCTGTGTGATGCTGAATGATTCAGGTAGACCAGGATTTCAAAAGCTGAGCGTTGTGTATTCACATATTCAGCATATCCTGCTAATGAAACTCAGCAATATGTGTTTAGCACAGAGGTTGTTGATGTATGCAAACTTCCATACCTTTGAGTACACTTCATTATGGGGATATAGTAAATGTCCCTTTTGGGGGGCTAAACTTATTTTGTATTCTGATTATGGCAGGGATCTCATGGAAACATAATGTGATTGTATACTTACTTTAATCTAGAGGGCATATCAAGGAGCAAAATGAAGGTTACCACCAGCCCAGTTTCTGGTGTTTCGTGACACTTGAGTAATTTACTTCGGAATGTTAATATTTCTGTAATATAGTTATACACATTTATTCCCTTATGTAATTATGAAGGGCATACCAGTGTGTGTAGTCTGCATTTTATGACTAATACAGTAATGCATGCTGCATAATTACAGACTGATCTCTTGTCATCTGTAGTCTGAACAGTGACACAGCAAGAAGTGCTTTATGAAGAACAACTAATTAATGCAGTAGTTCAGGTCAGACAGTTCTGTGATACAGGAGGGATTTCTAGAACCACTGTGAAGTGAGAGAACAGTAGTGTTTGTTGTTGACCATAATTGGTGAGGTATCTGAAAACAAACTGCTGCTGCAAAATTCTGTTATAGGTTATGTTGGGACATTAGTTAAGAATGACTGAGAAGAAGAATTCCATCTATTGTTGGCAAAATTGACAGCTTTTATTTTCCTGGTAATAGTGTCAACTCATATTGATAATCATGGGAATATTGCAAGATATAACTTTTATTGAAACATGTTTACCTCCCACATTAAAACATATGTCTTTGGAGAGAAGACCTTTGAAAGACTAAGCCTAGATTAATGGCTGCTGGGTTTTACTTGATTAAAGAGCTTTTCAAAAGATAGGTTGGGGTTTTGGCGGGGGTTTTTTGTTTGTTTGTTTTTAAAGCCTTTGTAACAATGGTATGAATTTCAAGCCAAGCTTGCATGTGAGCCAGAGTAACTGCAAAATTTATAATAGGGTATTTCTTCAAGGAAAATAGCTAAACATTGCTCCAACTCTATTGTGAGACCTGCTCCAGTAGGACTACTGAAGGAATATTCTGCCATTACTGTTTAATTCAATCGCAGGCATTAAATAGCTGCAGAAAAGCCATACACGTGCATACTCCTTTAAAAAAAAATTGCAAAAATATTGGCATGCAGAAGTTATTCACTTGCATTTTGAATGTAGTATTAAGGAAATTAAATCCAGATTTGTTCAGTTTAAGTCTTCAAGCCTATATTTTAAACTGCAAACTTCATTGCACAACAATACTGTGTAAATAATACCACCAGCTCATTAGTCCAGCAGTTTTAAAATCTTTAGGACTTGTGCATTCCAGGTGAAAAGTATTGGTAGCTGAATAGCCTGTTAGACTGTAATACCCTGTGGTAAGCAGAAGAAATGGTAATACCTAAGGGTAGATTTAATGTTACCTCACAAAATGGTGTGGCAGTAAAATCATAGAGGGATTGATGAATTTCTGTAATCTAGGCACAGTGTAATTGTTTTGCTTCTTAGAAAAAAATTGCTGCTGAATTATACTTCAATTCAGAGAAAAGGGAAAACAAACTTACTTAAGGTTTGTTGTTGTTGTATGTGTCTTCAAAACTATTTTGCTTGTGCTGTCCTATAAGTAGACAAGCTATCAACTTAGACATTGGCTATTATAATTTTGGAAATATTGGCCTTTCTTCTATTGTATTTTCTGTTAGAACTTCACAAGTTATTGTAGTGTTAAGTGAGAATAAACAGCTGTAGGCAGTAGTGTAAAATATCAAACTGATATTAATCAGTTTGATATGGAGGAGTGCATTAGACTGAAATACATTTTGAAAGTGAGAGGTGTTAGTAGCTACTAATGTGCATTTTGGCACAGATAAAACAATGCCATAGACTATAACTGTTGAGAGTATTGCTTTGAGGGTTTTTTTCCCTGTATGTGTATCTTGCTGCCTGTATTGTGGCTACTTGAGAGCTGGTTTTGTATAGAGTGATTTGCAGAGTAAATCACTCTTGAAATCTCAAAGAAAATAGGTTGCAGATACTTCAGCTTTAATTCAAGGAAATTTATAAATTGTAACAAAGTTTACTGAAGGAGAGAAAAGGTTTCTTTCAGAAAGAGCAACAACGGGATGAGGAAAAAATCGCAAATGAGGAGAAATGCTTTCAGTTTTTATAAAAGCTAAATGTTCAGATTACTGTGTATGTTTTGTTATACCCTGTTCTTTTTGTCATTGAACTGCTGCCTGGCAAATGGCCTTCACTGGGCAGGCAGAGATAGTTTGAGATTGCTCCAGAAGACATAAGGATTGATAGTGAACTTGAATGTCAACAGAACTATAATTGAAGTAGACAGACATAACAGGGACAGAAAAATAGAAATGTTTAAAACTGGGCAGTAGGAGGGGGTTCTGTCTGCCAAGCTCATTTATTGCATGCTGTAGTCCTGCAAAGTATATTCTAAGTTCTGCTGTGTCAAAGTGTTTGCAGAATTGGAATAGAAGTAACTACTTCAAGCAGTAATGTAGAACATAATGGAAGTTACATTCATGCCTCCTTTATTTTTTTTTTCCACAAAGGGTGAGAGCTTTTCTTAAAGACTTTATTTGGATGTACTTGAGTTCCAGAACGTTTAAAATGACATAGTTAATTTCAGTTGTGTAATTTGAAGAAAATTTATTGACATGGGGTATCAGAACAGAGTCAAAACAATGTAATATCCCATGTTCAGCCTAAATGTTCCTGTGCCCTGTTGTTTTATCTGTTTGGGGGATGTTTGATTCATGTTTTGGTTTATTCTACTAAAATAAAGCATGGAAATTACAAGATTGGAAATGACTATGTGCACATTAAATATACCTAAGAACTATAGATTCTGATTTGCATAAGCAAATACAGCTTTATTGGTTTGATTTTATGTGTATTTATTGATGAGTGGTACAAAATTTAAATGTATCTTCTAACTAACACTTCCTCGTAAATTGGAATTACTTGAAAACCTGTTCATTTAGAAGTATAAGCTTTATTGTCATAAAAGACTAAGCTTCAGTAATGTTCTTGTGGTTTAATTTCTAACTTGTTCTTGTCTTTTCCAGGTGGAAGGTATCAACTAGAGATAAAAATTCCAGAAACATATCCGTTCAATCCCCCTAAGGTACTGCAGACACGTTTTTGAATAATACAATTTGGCTAGCAAGTTTGAGTATCCTTATTTACTTGGTTGCATGTAGAGTCTCTTCCTTTTTTTTTTTTTTAATTTTCCTCTACACAGGCACTGTAACTGTTGTCTTTGGGTGGCACTAATGCAGGAGGCATAGCTGTATCCAATCAAAAGTACACTCTGATTATTCTGATTTGCAGTTCAAACTGGCAAAATTCTAGGGAGAAGCTTGTGTCTTATTATTTATCCTAATGTAGTATCTTTTTGGCAAGATAAATACAGTTTTCAGATAGTTTACATGATGTAGAGAGCACAGCTGTCTTCCATCCCCTTAAGCATTGTTGAAGAAATTGATTCTTTTAATTTCTTGGACTCCATAAGTTAGACCTAAGAGTCTTGAATGTAACCTACCAAGTTTCTAGTAATAGTCCTATCTTCAGTGGCTTCTTATTAATCAGCAGACTCCTAAGTTGCTGACTCAACCTCTTGATAGGTTTTCTGTTTGTCTGAAAGATGTCTTTGAACTAAGAACATGTCCTAGATCCTGATTATTTTCATCCTGATATGTAGTACTGGGAAGGAGCTGGGGAAGAGGAGGAAGAGAGGTGCCAGGTCCTTTGAATTAATTCCTTGAGGCTGGAGCAAAAGACACAAAAAATCTTAATGAAATTAAGATGAATGAAATTAAGCCGTAGGTCTCAGCTCTTTCATCTGCATGTATTCTGGTGTGAATATAAAATAAGGAGAGCTAAAACAGGTTGCAGACACTGAAAGATGAGTCTATGGACCATGATTTAATTGCTGCTTTAGGGCTTAGTGGTCTCCATTTCCGGAGTTCATAGGCAGCTGTTAGAAATTCTGTGCACTGAACCATAGTGCTGCTTATTTTGGAGTCTGTAGTCTTGAACTGGAGGCATTTTTGCTCTGCCTTTTATCTGAAAGATTTCTTTAGCTTGTTCAATGTATGCTTTGACAGCCATTGTTAGCTGTCATTCACTGTGAGAAATTACCTAGTATTTACATTGCTTTTACATTTTGCAAGTGATTTAGAGAGTTGAGGTAGTTAGTAAGTGGCTCAGCTGACATGATCACTTATTTCTGTCCTGGAAAGCAGAACTGTTATGGTCCTGCCTATTTATACACCAGGGTTGCACTTATTTTATATAGCCCTGTATGTTCAGTCTTCTGCTGTAGTGCCTGACAGCTAACATGTTCTTTTCACTGATTTGCTTGCAGGTCAGGGGCAAAAGTTGAAAGATCTGTGCCATATACATAAAATGTTTGTCAGGAGTTTGGGGTGAGGAGGTAGAGATGAGAAACAGCGACAGGTCAAAGTCACTAGAAGGCAGTTAAAGTGCAACCTGAAATCAGGGGTTTGAAGAATGTGAAGGGAGGAATTTCCAAAGGCATGTATATCCTTTCAGAGAACAGCTTTGGGTTCCAAGACTTTTAAGAGTAAATGCTGTTTTTACCTTTCTCAGTGTCTTAAAAAACCAACCGACCAACCAAAACCTGGATATTATTCATGCTTTGTGAACATGAATACACATTAGTGTAAAAATATGGACGTGATCAATGAATGAATGCTGGGGCCAGATCCCTTCAACAGGAAAGAAAAATATGTAATCTAGTCATGTTTTTCTGCATATGAGTAATGAGACTGGATGGCTGCAGAAGTAGTAGCATTCACCAAGGAAATTCTTGTAATACCTCTGTAGCTACCAACAGTTTAGCTGAACAGTGAGGTGCAATTCTTGTACTAAGAGTTCAGGGACATTTCACTTTGTGAAATCTAGAAAATCCACTTGTAATAATGTTGGAAGTTTTAAGTCCATATTTGACCATCTGCTTGTGTCAAAACACTGGTACTGCTGGAGGATATTTCTAATGACTTTGTGTGATGCAGGGGTGTGCACACATCAGAGTGTGTGGGAAAGCAGTTAGGGATGAGTTTGGTGTGCTGGAATGGGCAGTACTCTGTTTTGAGTAAAGCACAGCTCTAAGAAACAGCCTTACAAACTTGAAGCCTCATGAAATAAGCAGTGTCATGTCTTTGGTTTTTGTTTTTTTATCTTTTCATTTTCTAAATTAGTATTTGTTTATAATATTATTTTAAATGGTGGATTTTAAATGCTTCCTTAGTATACTGCATTTAATAACCTTTTTTTTTCTTTTTTAAATTGTCTTGTTTTCAGGTGCGGTTTATCACCAAAATATGGCATCCTAATATTAGCTCAGTCACTGGGGCCATTTGTTTGGATATTCTGAAAGATCAATGGTAAGATTCCGTATGGATTTAAATGTGCAAAATCATGTATACTGGCGTCCTGGTTAGGAGGCAACAGTTCATGCTGCTTTTCACTTTGTATTTATAATTTGAGATGTCCTTAAAGCATAAAGTATTTCAGTATAGAATTCTAAGGTGCAAATATGCAAATGAAATGATTATGTGATGATTTTGGAAAGCACTAAGTAGATACTATATACACAGGGAGTTCTTCCAAACATTTTTGCGCTAGGATGAATGTTTCATTTTTGACATTTTGGGTCTTTTTTGTAGGAGTTAACTTTTTTATTTAGTTAATTCTTTTCTGTTAACAGATGCTACGTATTGCCTCCTCAATTTTGTCCTTTCAGCCTTTTGAGGTGTAGGCAGAAAAACACCAAGTGCTTATCCTCACTCTGATTCTTGGCTTCTGTTTCCAAATAAATTCTGATAGAGTTAAAATAAGGTATGAAGTGAGTCTGGGATTATAAAATGTAGCAGATCAACAATAGGAAAGGTAGAAGAGGCTGACTGTGCTGGTTCTCTCTCAGTTATCACTGATAATATAGCAGATTTGCACTTCTGTGAACCATTTGCCATTTAGTTTCTGATCAGTTGCTGACTTCTGATCACTTAATGTTACTGAAAAAGTTTTAATAGCCAGAATCTGTGGAATAGATTTCTAAGTGTCCAAACTAACAGCTGCACTCATTGTTCATTTGTTTTTCAAAGTAATACATTTCCTGTGGTTTGAAGGTCATATGCACCAGTTATATGATAGACATGATAACCAAGATAATTTTGTATTAGGTATTTTCCTCCATGTCTGCCTCAGAAGAATAGGACTGTAATTTCCCAGCAGGTCATATCAGTGACTAGTCCATACAAACTCGAAATGCTTGTTAAGTCTATAACTTTGTGAAGACTTCCGTTGGCTAAGCAGAGGTTTGGACTTGAAACAGAAACTTTAGAGCAGAACGTGTGAGTTGAGATTTTGCAGGTGACGCATCCAATGTACGAATCATCTGGCACAGGATAGTGTCAGCTACTGAAATGAAATCATAATAATCATAAGCTGTTATCTTTCTCATTTGTAGAACAGTATGTGTTGTTTTTTTTTTTACAGTCTTGGAGCACTTGATGTTCTTTCAGCCGTAGAATCTTTCAACATACATGCCATGGTTACATGGTATAATTTTTCTTATCAGTAAAGCCAGTGCATTTTTGTACCTGCATTTAATTATTCTTACCACCCTACAATTTTACTGGAGATTAATGACTCTTTAACTGTGCAAGTACAGTTTTATGTGCTTTTGGGTTTTTTAATCAAAACCATTGAGATTTGAAAAGGAAGAACAGTAGAGGCAATTTGACCCTTGTTCTTGTAATCTTTGGAAGTTTTGTCCACACAGATAACTTAATTTGTGTTTTCTTTCTGCCTGATGAAAAAACCCATTAATATCTTCCCTCACCAAGATGTATACAACAAAGGAGCGTTGGAACAAGAACTTGCTTTCTGTGTATTTAAATCAGCTGGCACGAGGAGCACCAATATTATGCCAGTTATACACTTTTAAACACTTCCTTTAAAAGACTATCTTCATTTGGAAGCACTAAAGAAAAAACTTCATAGAACTTGGTGGTGATGGGGTGAGGCTTTCTATGTACTATAATCAAATGATTCTTTTAATATTATTCTTAATGTAGTGGTTCCTTCATTTTCTAGTGGTGCTATTTGTAGGTTTTGTTTCTTTTTAAATAGTAGAATGATAAATAGAAATCAATTGAGCATTGTTGAAGTGCTGGTCAAAGCCTCTGATCCTTCCATAAAACAAACTTGTAGTGGCCTCCATTATTATTATTTGGAACAATTCAGTGTTGTGATAGATAAGACTTTTTTCCTGAATAGTTTCCTAAAACTTTCTAAGCCATATGAATGGTTAATACTGTTTAAATAAGCCTGGCCTTGAATGTTTCCAGGGATGAGACATCCACAACTTCTCTAGGCAACCTGTTCCAGTGCCTCACCACTCTCACAGTAAAGAATTTCTTCCTAATATCTAATCTAAGCCTATCCTCCTTTGGTTTGAAGCCATTCTCCCCTCGCTCTGTTACTACATGCCCGTGTAAAAAGTCCCTCTCCAACCTTCTCGTGGGCCCCTTTGAGTACCGAAAGGTGCTATAAGGTCTCTCCTTGGAGCCTTCTCCAGGCCTCAACTCTTAGCCTGTCTTTACAGGAGAGGTTCTCCATCCCTCTGATTGTCTTTATGCCCTCTTGGACTTGTTCCAATAGATCCATGTCTTTCTTGTGTTGGGAGCCCCAGAACTAGATGCAGTATTCCAGGTGGGATCTCATGAGAGTGGATTAGAGGAGGAGAATCACCTCCCCAAGACATAGTTGGTTTTCAGGGCTGCAAGTGCACATTGCTGAGACATGTCCAGCTTCTCGTGTGCCAGCACCCCCAAGTCCTTCTCCCCAGAACTGTCGTCAGTCCGTTCTCCACCCAGCGTGTATTTGTCCTTGGGATTATCCTGTCCCAGATGCAGGACCTTGCACTTGGCCTGTTTGTACAGGCCCACCTCTCAAGCCTGTCAAGGTTCCTCTGGATGGCATCCCTTCTCTCTGGCCTGTCAACTGCACCTCACTACTTGGTGTCGTCGGTGAACTTGCTGAGGGGACACTCCCAGTCCACGTCACCAACGAAGATGTTGAACAGTGCTGGTCCCAATACTGGCCCCTGAGGAATGCCACTCATCACTGGTCTCCAGCTGGACATTGAACTGTTGACTGCAGCTTGTTGAGTGCAACCATCCAGCCAATTCCTTGTCCACTGAGTGGTCTATCCATCAAATCCATCTCTTTGGTTTAGAGACAAGGATGCCATGAATGAATCTTTTAGGTCACTTGAAGTATTGCTGGCAAGGTATCAGCAAAAACAGGTTTAATATATGTTTGCAAAAGTGCAACAAAGTTTGGTGGGAACTCTATTCACTCTGTTACTTACTATATGAAGCACATAAAGAAAAATGATACTAAAAGCATTCTACAGTGATTCTCTGTGGAGACCAGGGACACAAAAGGGCAGGATGGAAAAGAGTAAGGGATGCAAAAGGATAATGGGGCCTGTCCCATTGAGTCACAAGGATCAGAGTGGGCCACCTTGCCAAACTGCATAATTGGTTTAGGTAAAAACAGTTTAAAACACTTAATCATAACAGTACCTAATCAACACAAAAGTGGTTGTAATTAACCAGTTGATTAATTTAACACTTGCAAAATGCTTCATTAATGTTTTCTCTAAGCGCAACAGTAACTTAACCATAAATCTAACTTAACCATTACGTTTAACTTAAATGTAAAGTGGCAACATTCATAATACGCACGCACACAGACATAAAGTATGTACAAAGGTATACTTCAGAAAAATTCCCCTCTAGTTCAGTGAAATACATCAGATGTGTTTGCATCCTCTCAGTGGGCAAGGGATTAAGTCTTGAGGAGCGGTGGGGGTATTAGCCCAGGTTTGTCAGCTTTCCATGGCAATCCTCAGAGTCTCGCAAACTTGAGAGTTCGCTGGCTCTGACAGTCCCACTCTGAGGGAGATGCTGGTTACAGCCCACTGCGGTCCAGGAGAGCTCCAAGGGTCTCAGTACCACTGTTTATAGACAGGGGCATAAGATGATTGACTGAAGTCATCAGTAAATTTCCATCCTTGGCCACAATATGAGTTGGCAGTTACTGGAATATTCCTCGAAAAGTCCAATAACAAAAATGTTATTCCACTTGGTGTCTTGTTCAGAGAGAAAAAGGAAGTCTCAAGGCTCTTTGTTAGAAAACTGGAGCTTGTTAGACAAGAGCCGTTGTGGGAGCAGACAGCGTTTATGATACGCTCACAGGGAGCTAAGTGCCCAGGTACCATTGATCCGGGCTGCGGCCTGGTGGTGTTCCTGAGGCCATAGTTGGCCCAAGGAGGGAGGTGGGGGGGAGTGCACGAACACGTCACCATATTTAAATTTTCTGCATGTCTAGGTTGAAAAATGGTTTGAATAAAATATCTTCACTAGGAAGCAAACAACCAAAAAATCTAAGGAACACCCCCCCAATCTTAATAATTTAATATTTAATGGATTTCACCAGGTATTCAAAGGTAAACGGGACAAATGCAATTCTGAAACATTCTGGTGTCTGTGTTCTGGAAAATATATTTAGTTCCACAGTTTCTCCTGTGAAATCTTTTAGCAACAAGATCTGTTTCTGAATTGCCACTTCATTGATTTGTAATACTTGTAACTAAATAATAGTCCTTTTGTTGCTGTGTTTAAATGTAAGTCTCAAATTCCGGTGCATATCTCTGTTTTTCAGTGTGGTCAGTGGCTGTTAAATGACTGGAGAGTTTTGGCTTATGGGCCAAATTACTGAAAGAGATAATAAGCTGATAAAAATATTCATTTATAGATGCTGAATATAAATACAAAGATTTTAATGTTTTTCTGTCGTTTCAAAAAGTTTCTTCCCTGCTCACCCATCCCGTGATAATTATTTTGTATTCTAATGAGCATAATGGAGATGATATTCTGCATATTGACAGGAGGTTTTATCAGTTTGCAAAATAATGTCTTTAAATTATTTTTAATGAGTTTAATGAAATTCATTCTCCACATTGTGTGCTTGATGCTGAAATTCTTTGCAGCTGTGGATTTTCATCATGTTTAGATTTTTAAGTACCTGTTAGGCCAGTTTGTTTGCAAAGCAGCTTCTACTGTATCTACTCTTTGCTGGTAGAATTAAAATAGGGCTGTGATTTTGTAAAAGGAATACTGTTTATGCTTATCCGACATAATTTTTGTTATTCAGTTTCACTTCCTGTGGCCTGTATCTACCTTCTAGGCTAGTACTCTGTCTCAAAGTTTTATTCTTAAATGTACAACGTGTCTAAAACTGTTCATTGAAACCTGAGAATTAAATTACTTGAAAGCTGTTGTGCATAAATCCCTTGAGCAGTGGTTATTAAGTGAATGTGTTGTGGCTGCGTGTGTGGCTGCAAAAAAACTCTTGGCTTTTGTGGTTTTGACAGTCAAAATATAAATGATTAATAAGAATATTTTTTTCATAGTGGCTCTATTGGAGGATTCACCCTTCAGTTTTAGTTGAGATGCAGAAATCATTATAAGAGGTAATACAGTTTTAATAGAAAAATAAACAGCAGCCAGCTTGTAGTAATTATCTTCCTGGGCATCGGAAACTGCTAGGTTTTGTTCAGGGTGTTTGAGGAATGCTGAACCTCCTTAAAGCTTTGAGAAAAATGCAAATATTAACATTATTTGAGGGAACTAGCTGTCTTTCCCCTCTCTGCTATGTCAGAGCTATTCTATTATTCTCTTTTTTTATTTTCTCTGATGGGTGTCCAGTCTTGTATTTATCCTGTAAATGGTGACTATGCAACGGCTTCCACCCAAAGGCCTTATTCATTTCCTTCCAGATTCCATAAGCCCTTGGTACAAGGTCCCAGAGATTTTCTTGTGGATTAACAAGCTTAGTTATTTCACAAATGGAATAAATACTGCAGATTACTTAAAAAAAATTGTTCCCTGTAGCTTGGTTGTAGCTTGGTTGATGGAGTAGAGCAGCAATCTGCTGGCTGCAGCTGTTCCTGTTATTCTGCTGGGTTACCTCTCAGAGTCATGAGAGAGATTGTTTCCAGAGAGGAATGTAAAGAACATAAGTAAAAACTTCCTAAATGGAAAGTTACTTAGCCTTTAAAAATGAAGAAGAAAAATGAAACCTGCTAGTGTTTCATAATCCTCTTAGGACTCTCTCAGCTCATCGAAAGGTAAGAGATTTCTTTCCTCGGGCATGCTGGGCACAGCTGGCTTGCTGTGCCTCCTAATGTTATCACTGTATTCAACCAAAGTAGGGGTGCTTTTTTTTTAATGGAAATGCCCTCAGATATTACCTAAGAAAAGAGAAAAAATCTGTAAGTGAATAAAATATATATCAGCTTTCTTTGTTCTGATTCACTTCAGCTTTCGCTTGCAGTTTAGCAAATGCAGTGCCAGTAGAAAGCCTGGCTTCTGGTTTGGATGTGCAGAGTTGAGGCTTTCAGTTTGAAGTGAGGGACAGTGCTCCTCTATGATGAGCTCTCTGCAGCTCTCTAGTAGATGATACTGACCTTTCCTTCGATTTGTAGATGGCAAATCTGCAAACTCGCGTAATAGCTAAGCAATATTTTGGGATGGGAGTGGGAGTCAAGGATTATTTTAAGAGAAAATAGGAGCCAGTAATGTCATGGCACAAAGACAATGTAATGTCACGTGCAAGGTGAATAGGAGGCTTTACCTGTAAAACTCATAATACGAGGTGGCTGCTTGTTATTGATGATTGGTTAGACTTCCATTGCAGTAGTGTACCCCCTTAGAGAGTTGTAGTACAGGAAAGATGGGAACCATAGGAAAAATCCAGAGTAAAATACATGAATGTTGGTATAAGCAAATATGATGTACAGTGAAAGGTTGGAATGCCATCTCAGTGTGCAGAATATCAAGCATGGTGAAGCATTGAAATACATTTTCCAAGAAACTCGTGAGGCTCCAGTTAAGAACAGACCAGACAGAAGTCTATCAGGAGCAATACAAAACCTTGCCCTTGGCAAGGAGGAGAGAAAAAACCTAATACCCAAGCTTGCAGTTAGCTTGTTACCAAAGGGAATTGCTTGTACTCTGTGAGATGTTGCACATAAATCCACACCTGGATTTATGGAAGTAAACTTCAAATATAAGAAGAGTTGGAAATACCTTATTTTTTTTCAGGGTTCTGTTCTGGATAAATAAACCTTTGAGGTGCATTGGAAAATTCAGAGGACCTGCATCTTTCCACTGGAAGTTTGTTTTAAGGGAATACAGCTTTTTTCCCCCCTGAACATTCTTCTCTAGCTTGTGAAGATGTCAGATGTGTGTGTGTATTGGATTCTTTAGTTTTGTGCCACTATCAGCATAGATTTTCCTTCAGAACTAATGATGGAAATTTTTTTTGGTTTTTGATAATCAGAAAAAGGTCCTGCCTTACTAATGTCTGTAAATATAGTTCTGGGCAATCATCTCCATTCACTGAATTTGCCCAAAAGAAGGTAATGGGAAGGAAGAAGAGCTTTTTAAGTGTATATATCTATTTTTAGCTGTCCCTTCAGTTCCTTCTGGGAATGTTGATTTATGTCTGAAAAATTAACACTAAGCTATGTAGAAAATAATAAACCTTTTTTACTTTCTTTGATCAGGAAACTTAATTGGTGTCCTAAAGGTAAAAGATTTTAGATGGTTATACGGTAATTACGTAACATATATCAGTGTTTCTTGACCATTAATGACAAGCTTTAATTTCTTTTTTTGTTAAATACATAGAGCAACTGGAGCTGTAACAGGTTTTCTTGTATGATTTAAGAACACTTCTTCTTTCAATGTTTGTTTCCAATGAAGACTGTCTTATTTTGCATGAGATGTGAAAGCTGTTTTGAGATGTGAGGCTTGAAAATAAGTTGTAAACTACATTTTTAAACCTTTTTACATATGTAGCTGTACCAGTCTTGTCTGAAACTTACTATTTTAAAGTTTGAGTTCTCTGAACCTATAACCATCTGTGTATCCAACTGAATGAGTTGTTTATTTTTATTACTTATTTTGAAATTGGAATATCAGATCAAGTCCTAGTATGCTTTGTATAAAACTCTACAGGCATAGCAGATGAACTGAGACTGGAAGGACCTGACAGTCTTAAAAGCCAGAGCCAGCTGGAGCCAGCTCAGAACTTGTGTTCTAGGTGTCCATGGCACTTTTGGTTCTTAGCGATGCCACCTGCTCCCCAGAGCATATTTTAAACTCCTGGAAAGTAAATGAAAGTAAATTGCATGTGAAAGCGGCACAAGAGGCTGCAACCCTTTTTATGTCATTTTCTCTCCATTTTCAGATGTCTCTAAAGTAGAAGGATTTCTGCAAAGGAAAATTTTATTTGGAGAAAGTGACTACAGTATTAGTTACGGTCGATAGATATTTCATGTTAAGTCTGTCTTTAAAACTACACTAAATAGTATAATAAAATTACTTACCTGCGAAAAAAGACTTTGGGTTTTATAGTGTGTGTGGTGGATGTGACAGTTTCTGAAATTCACTGTGTAAAAATAAAAATGGTTAAATCCATTTGAGCATAGTAAGGCCTGAAAGACTTAGTGGCACTTGAAGGCTGGAATAGTAAACATGTTGCATTGCATTAATAGGAGCAGATAAGGCTGTGAATTAGGTTGTGAATGCATACATTAAATAGATCAATTTCAAGATAGTATAAACTAGTAGAGATCACAAACCATGGGAAATTAGAAGAGTAAAATAGCATAGGTGCATGTAAAGCAAAAATATTTCTCTCTTCTTTCACTAAGGTTTTTGTGTGTGTGATTTAGGTGTGGACAAACAGCCTAGATTAGCTGGGCTCATGCTACTGAGGACATGTTTCACTAACTTAGTGTTCTTTATCTGATTAAATATAATCTTACCAGTTAATTCCCAGCTTTGTTTCTGATTTAAAGAAACATTGTTTGGCTTGGAGGAATCACTCATCCTGGAACCTGAAATACTTAAATTTAACTAGAAGGGAATCTGAAATTCTGAGGAAAAAAAGAGTTTAGTTACTGAGGAATAGTTTTGGAAAAGGAGAATTATATGTTGTGAGGGTTTTGTGATTTGTCAGAATTCAGATCTAAAAGCATGAGGTTTTTTTAAAGATTTAAGCCTACAAGATTCAGCTTGAGGGACTTCAATCTGATACGGCAGTTGGAATGAGACAGCATGTGCTAATTAAAATCTCTCATTTGGGATGTTTCTCACTTGTGTTTTGATGTAGAATACTGCACTGTGAAAGCTCAGAGATAATTATCAAGCTAAAAAATAAGTTACTGGGAAAAATCTTATAGAATTAGACACAATTAGGGAAGAATGCCATGTTTGAATGGTTAGTGACATAGCAAGAAAGCTGTTAATGTAAGCATCTAGGAACAAAATATTTGAGTGTCACAAATGTACCTCTGACATTTTACCAGCATCTATTCTCTGTGTATCGATATGTGCTGCTAGAGTACCTTGATACAGTGTCTCAGCACTGGAAAATACATAAATTTCTGAAACCTGAGCCTGGAAATAGACTTGCACACTTTTTTTCTTTGTAGCTGGACCATCACATCAAACTGTCCCCCACCTACTCTTAACAGATTCTCTACATTTACTTTCAGTCTTCTGAAAAGAAGAAACTGTTTTCTGTTGATCAGAAATTTAAGTTTGTCTGTAAGAAATTGGATGCCTGTGTTTCACAACTTTCCTCTGGCATTCACATGCCCTAACCACTTTGCTCAAATGTGAAGTCACATTTTCCCTACTCACCTTGCTACTAGTTTTTAAGCAGAGTAAGCAGTTTTGTCTGTTGATTTGAACATCTGTCTGTGCCTTCGCCACCACAATTAAGAGTCTGGTTAACTCTTCAGATCAGCTGAAATACAGTTTTACAGTTTTGTGGGGTGCTTATTTGGTTTCCAGTGTATGCCAGCTGAAATGGTAGATCAGTATGGTATTCATGACCAAAATCTAATTAACTGTATAAATGTTAAAACTTTCCAGACTTACAGCATGTAATAATTTCATATGATTACTTTTGAGGGTTTATTGACTTCTGTGATCAAAGTGGTTTCCCCTTACTAAATTACCAAAGTCTCTTATTCTAAATACACTTGGAGATCAAGGTAAATGATGAGAACCTAAAATCTTAGAAGTTCTGACTCTAGAACTATGCTGCCTCCAACGGGGTTCTTTCACAGGGCAAAGAGTGACTTTACAGCACCATTATGGCTACACAATGTTTTCCTGTTTCTGACAGTCATGTCGGGTTGTAAATGAGAGGAAGCAAAGGGAGTATTTTTTGAATTGCATGTTCTGTAATAGCCTAACCTTTTTATTATTGTAGTAGTAATTAACTGTGTAAATTGTTAAATTTTACTGAAAAATGTCACGTTAAAACTGGTGCAGTGCAAAAGAGCTGTAATGCATAGAATCCCTTACCCGTTTCAAGTATTTAAAATGTAGGTTACTGCTCCTGCACAAGGAGTGCCGGCAGAGGGAGCATCCCGGGCTGCCGGCTCAGCCCCGCACCATGAGTGAGGTGCGGGTACCGGCAGCGGGGGAGCACGGCACAGGCTGTTCTGGTGATGGGATTTGTTTCTCAGATGAAATTAATTACGTTAAGTGGGCATGGCAAAATGTGTAGGTTAAGGACCATGCTTTCCAGAAACTCAAGAAAGCATTGTTAATAGGAAAGTTCACATTTAAAACCCTATTTAAATATATATAGAACGGTGTTCTAATAACTATAAGCTGCAGCAGTTTAAAATTATCATTCTTGGACTTACAAGCTGTACATGAACTCATATCTTCTATGATACTAGTACAGGTGAGTGCAGGCATATGATTTGGTAAAATATTTTTTAAATTTTCAATTTTAGGGCGGCAGCAATGACTCTAAGAACAGTGTTGTTATCACTGCAAGCATTGTTGGCAGCTGCAGAACCAGATGATCCACAAGATGCAGTAGTGGCAAACCAGGTAAGATAATCAGTTGACCATAATTTTGTGACATTTCTATAAACCTTTGCTGACTCAGGTTAGATCCCAAACCTTATGGGAGGTAAAGATTTCAAACAATTTATTGGAAAATAACCATATAGTGAGAGTGAGTTGCTATTGCTACAGTGTTTTGTGCTCTTTACTCTTTGGACTGCAGAGTAAGTAGTGGTTACTTTACAGTGTCAGGAGTTTTATTTTGTTAGTTTTGTCCCTTATTTATATCACCTTGTGAGAAATGTCAGGAGATAACAGCATAGTAAAATGAATGCCAGGATAACTTGCCTTTTAAAATCTAACGCTTCTAGTATAACAAAAGCAATACTATGTTGCTTTAAAATGAGTTTTTAACTTGATGGTGTTCATTGGATTTGACTTGGTATGTAGCTCCTCTTCCAGAGTAATATGAATATTGTTGAGCACTGTATTTTTTAATGTCAAAATTTTATGAATATAGTGACTTGGGGTAACTTGGGGTAATGTTTTAATCACTGGTTGGATTGGTAACAGTAAAATTCTATAATCAATAAGATTTGTTACTTTTCAGTCAGTAGTGATAACTTGTAATACCAATAAATAAAATGTCAGTTGGATCTTATGCCATACCAGGACTGACATGATTCTTTTTAAAGTGTAGATGAAAGACAGAAACTCATTCCATAGCTTCATAGTGTGACAATGCTCAACAGAGTCCCAAGTATGTGTATGATTTCCTTTTTACTCTGGGGAGAGAGAGGCAGCCTGGCTTCCCCACTCACTGGCACTAAGGGTGTATTTCAGGAACTGAGGAACAAAGCAAGGTGATGCTGGGAGAACCTTCTGTCTCACCTGTGTCTTCTGTAAGTCAGGACCCTTCAGGATAGGGTGACAAAGTGTGCACTCCTTCCATGTAAAATAAGCAGTTTTTCAAATCTGTCAGGGTTTGAAGGGAAACATGGAGATCAGAGGTAGCCCACTGCAACTACTGGGTTGGGGAGAGTTGCTTGCTAGCACTATGCTCAGTAGTAAGTACAGAAGGCTTACTTGTGTGGTTCTGCAGTAAGGCTGCTCTCATCAAATGTCCCTGAATAGTTCTGTCAGACTGAATTACTCTGCCCAGGGAGAAGTGTTGCCAAGGCCAGCAAGGCCACCATGCATGTCCCTGTGCTGGCTTTTCTTGCCAGATGTGTGCCCTTGCTGTCACACTCTATCTTCATTAAACAAAACCACTTTTTCCTTTTTTACAAAGAACAAAAATAGTGTTTCCTGTTCTGGCCCTGATGGTAGACTTTTGTGCGGGAATCATAACAGTCTTGTAGAAGCACTTGAGCTGGAAAAAGTATTTTCTCAGGCAAAAACCTTCATGAAACTTTGTAGATTCCAAAGAGCAATTTTGCTGCCCCTCAGCTGTTTGTGGGGATGTGTCAAGTGGGACTCTGGCATGGCTGATGTGGGGAGAATTCAGTTTATCCTGTTCCTGCAAATACCTGCATGAAAACTACATTGGGATTTGGCCTTGAGTTAGAGGCATGTGTGTGTAAGTAGAAAGTGATTGTAATGGTTTTGAGAGGTGTGGTGGTAAACTCCCACTTCCTTTATGTGTTTTATTTGATGTTGGGGTCTCTTACTTTGAGGTTGATTGCTTTTTCCAAAACAAAAATTCACAAGGAATTAATTATCCTCTACACTCGTTAAGTTACTAAACTATGTGTTGTCCAGGTAAATGGCAGTGTCCTGCAAGCTCTTGAGCTGAATCCCAGGAAGAACTACTTGAATAACAGCAGCATTTTCAGACACCAGCTGCCTGGTGTCAAAACTACCTCAACTAGCTGCTGGTTTTTTTCAGTACAGCAACATTAGCTGCCTCAGATTGCTGATACAGAGACATCAGGAAAAGTTGCTGTTAGGCTTTTCTCAATTCAGTGAGAAGCTAGATTATTTATAGATACCTAAGTAAAGGAATTCTATTAATAGCACACTGAAAGCTAGTTCTGAATAAAATGCAGTTATGACTAATCCTTTGCACTTCAGCTAGTTGCTTTCTAGGTTTGGCAGTGTTCTCAAAAATATTTTTTTAAAAAATTAATTGGGGGAAGATCCCTGAGGAACAGAAAAATATAGTACTTCAGTCTGCTACTGATGCCAAACTTAATCCTTCCTCTTTTCTAGTCATTTCAACAAAAGAAATTTATTACTGACTACTGTATTTATAATAGCGAGTTATTTCCAACAACGGATTGGCTCCCATGTTTGTTTTAATGCCATTAATAACCAGATAGTAAATATACAAATTACATCATGTGGATCAGAACTAGAGGGAGGTGTGCAAGGCACACAAAGTGGTGTAGTTGGTGTGTTTTTGTAGGAGAGGCAAAATGAAATGCTCAGCATTTGACCATGCTTTATAGATTTAAAGACTTTTTCATGTATGAATGAAATACTTAAGCATTATAGTCAGCCATGTTTCTGTCCTTAAAATGCAGATATCTAAATACTTGAAGAATATACTTTGTATTATCTTGTCTTATTATTTAGTGCTAAAATTTATTAAATATCTAAAGCTGGGGCTGAAGTGCTGATTTAAAGGAAGAGTTTTTTTAAGACAAAAAATGGATATTGCATACAAAGGTTGCTAAAATGGGAAACTCGTTTAACTTTTCTGAGTACAATTTATGACAGATGACCCACTTTCTTGGCTTTTGAATTCTTGGCACATGGAGAAAGTTCTCTGCGATATAGTCCATTCAGGTGTTTCTTAGGAAACTTGTTAGTCACAAGATTGGTGCAAAATAACATACTTACACACTGGCATGGGTGTTTTCTGGTAAATAATAGCTTGCCTGAAGAGTTGTAGCTCCCTGTTTTTGCTCACCTGTTTTTCAGCCTTTCTTTTGTCACCTGTGTGATCAGTATCCTTATTCTCGGGAAGAAGCCTGGTAGTAGAATGTTAGTTCTGACTGAAAACTGCAGACCTACTTTCAATGCATAAAGTCAGATATATTTCTAAGTGATTAGAGAAATGCATTAGAGTAGTATGCAGTACCTGTGTTCTGGAGATTGTTAACACAGGGATAATTTGTGCTCTGCCACACTGAATATAAACTTTCAGTAGCTGTGCGAAATATAGATCCTTTACTTTTGATCACTGCAGTTGAGAGCAGTACCTAATTGTACACATGAAATACCCATAGTGCATCATTTAACCTGAAGGCAAACTCATTATATCGAATGCTTGGATAGGTTTACTCTTTGTGTAAAACAGAGTAATTTGGAAAATAGCAACATGATCAGTATGAAACACTACTGAAGATACTGTAGGAAGAATGATGGATTGCAGTCTTCCATACCGTCTTGCTGTTTGGTTGGATTGTTGAGTTGATTTAACTTTTCCCTTCTCCTCCTCTCTTTTGTGTAGTACAAACAAAACCCAGAAATGTTTAAACAGACAGCTCGACTTTGGGCACATGTGTATGCTGGAGCACCAGTTTCTAGTCCAGAATACACCAAAAAAATAGAAAACCTTTGTGCTATGGGCTTTGATAGGGTAAGTATATATAACTTCAATATTTTTCAGTAGGGGCAGGGCAAATATATGTGTATAAATGCAGAGATAATCAGTATACTAAAGTAGATTTGCTACTTCTGTGACCTTTTGTAGGTCTAATCATTCTGTTTTGTTACTTATTTTTAAGAATTGGAGTAAAATACTACGTTACTGATGAATCTTGTGAGCTATCTCTGCCTTTTTGAAAAAATTTTTCTATAAATTATTCGTTGGAATTTAATAAATGGTAAACTAACATGTTCTGATTAATCTGTGAACTTTTCATTCCACTTCTCAGAGCTGCAGGTTCACACACTGAAAATATTATTGCTTTTGTTTTCTCATTGCAGAATGCAGTAATAGTGGCCTTGTCTTCAAAATCATGGGATGTAGAGACTGCAACAGAATTACTCCTGAGTAACTGAGCCATATAGAGAGAGCTGCTTCTGTAGTCCAGCTTGCCCCTTCTGGAGGAGCATCACCATCTGTTATCCTAGGATTCTATATAGATTCTCTTTCAAAACTGGCACTCTTGCCTGATGATGCTATCTAGGCACTATTGGAGACTGAAAAAAGCGCTCTGTAAATAAAGCTAATTAAACGTCTGTGTAAATTTAAAAAGGGGAAATACTTTAATTTTTTTTTCTTACTAAATATTGTAAAAATTCTTTGAGCTCAGCTAAGATAATGGGGAAAAACATGCCTACTTTAGTGTTTAGCAGTGTGACGAAGACTAGCAGGAACTTGCTTCAGGATTTTGATTTAGTAATTCAGAAAGCAACATTTTTGAGTGTTAGTCATCAAAATTGTTGGTGCCACTCATCACAGTTATCTCTTACTGTTTTTAACATGGATCCTATGTGCCTGTGGATTGACCTATATTTGCATGCTTGTACTTAATAGACATATTAGGTAGGGTTGCTGAAGAGAGCACCATGGAAATACTCGTTTGCTTTTGTAACTTTTTTCCTGACAGACTTTCAAGACTTACCCAAAGTTCCAAATGGTGAGCTATTCAGAACCATTTTCTTTCTAGCTTATTAATTGGGAAACCTGATTCTCCTCTCCCTTACATCATACTGTTGATTATGTTTCATCATCTATAGGTATTATGTGTGCCATTACAGTAGTCTAGGCTCCCCTTTAAAAATATATATTTTGAATTATCAGTAATGATTTTCATCCATCATGTTTTCTACACAATCATGTAAGGAGTATGCCTCGATACAGCACAGAAAGATGGAGCTGGTTTCATTTCCTTTTTTTTGGTCTTAAATAGCTGTAAAGTGTTCTTGAGTACATTCTGGATAATATGATTTCATGGTGTTTGAAGGGGGACAAAGCTGATTCTCCAGCATACTGAGAATGAAAAAAAAATTTTTTGAGTACTTGATATGATGCAATCAGCTGTTTTTTGCAGCAGTTTTCTAGCTTTATTTTGGGCTTCAATTTAAGGATTGCTTACCAGGTACTTTAAAATTCATCCTTGCTCGCATTTTTCTCTGGTTAACACATGGAGGCTGTGGTGGTGTTTTTACTGTACATACTTCAAATGCTCATAGAAGTAGAAGTGTGTTCTCAATTTAGCTTTCTTTTGGATTGATGTTTCTGATAAACGAGAACTGAAATCTTACCTTGGCTTGTACATACAGTCAGTCTTTTTATTTGTATTAAAATGACATTTCATCCTGAGTGCAAAAGCTTGAAAATTATTAGTTTTGCAACTTCAAACACTAGTACATCTATTTAAAGAGAGCTGTAATGTCTTTGTGAATATGATGCTAACTTTTGAGAATATATCTGACAAGGAAGTTCAGAGAAATCCTGAGACTAGAGAATAGGGATTGTGGATAATGGAGTACTGTATAAGTCATCTTTTCTATGACTGTTTTGTTTTGCTGTTTTTTTTTTTCTCCTAAACTGTGGACTAATGGGGTGGGGAAATATATGCCCGTTTGGGTTTTTTTCTAGAGCTATGAAGTTCAAGTTGAAATAGTTTCACACTTCATAGTCTGTTTATAACTCATACTAGAGGAAATCAGGAACATTATGCTATCTGTTAAATACCTGGAGCATAGTGGTAGGGGAACAGAACCAGAAAACAGAGCTGTAGAGACCTGGCTAGTTCAGGGATGTTCCCTGTACTGCTCTGTCTGATGTGTCCAAACTTAAAATAGGGCACAGACAGTAAATACTTTGAACTCATATCAGTGCAATACTAAATGCATTTGCTTAGTCTTTATACTTACTGCTTTTTAAGGTGTAGTCAGTGACCAGTTTTCTTGAGTTAGTGTAAATCATTTGCAATGATGCCAAAGGAAATGAGTTGTTTTGACTTTCCTTGTATTTATTTATTTTTTTTTAAACAAAAAGCTGCTACTGTCCAGCTGGTTTGCTAGGTGGAAACCAGGGACAGTAGGAAACTGGCAAAATGCCACTTGTGTTAATCTCAAGTTGCTGTCTTTCTGTTATACAGGCTAAGAACTTCTTGATTACATCAACACCTTTTTTTTTACCCTGGTGGTAAATATGAATCGCTTACTACTTTCCTTTGTTCTTCGCTGCTATTTATCAAAAGAAAGAACTTGGAAATCATTGTCGGGGACATAAAAATTCTCAGTTATGGGCTTCTGAACTTGTCTTTTGATAAGACTAGTCTCCTAAGAACAGCAGGTTTTTCCAACAGTACGTAAAGGGATAAATGAAACCGGGAAAAGGGGGAGAGGGAGAAAAGGGGAAATGGTTCTTAGGTGAGCATGGTCACCTCTGAAAGAATGCCCTGTCAAGTTTTACTTATCTCATGGAGTTACCTCATTTTCTTCTCTACTGCAAAATACTTTTGTCTTTCCCTTCCCCCTTATGTATAAATGTTGGATTGTGGGTTTTGCCCTCCATCCATGTGCTCGGTAGCTTAATGCTAGCTCAGGTGCTGGCAAGAAGCTGCTCAAGAAGTGAGCTGGGAAAGAAACGTGATCCAGCATTAAGGAGACACTTGTGGTCTGAAGTCCCTCTGAATTTTGACATGTGACTCCTTTATAAGGAATGTTTTTGTATTCTCGGTAATTATCAGAGTTGAATATAGGGATAATGCTGTACAAGGTTAGTTTAACTGCAGCTGGGGCTGAGCCCTAGGAATTTTGCTTTTAGTGTTCAGTTTTTCATTGTGAGTTTGTACATACAAATGGTAGTTCTGTTTTCTGTATCACTGAACATCACTATATTCAGGGCCCTGTGCGTCCACAGGACGTGGAGTTGCCGTGCAGTCCTCTCCAGCTGTGGAATTGGGCTGCACATTTACCACTTCCTTAAAACAAGAACACAAAACATGGGTACAGTTGCTGTCTCAGTACAGATAAACCCTCCATTGTCTTCCTCTATTGTGCCAGAAGATGGCTTGAAACAGTCATTTTGAAGTCTAAATGGCCCCATTTTTCTAAACAAGATACTGGTAATGACACTTATGGATTGCCAGAGCATCCACTGGATTTCACTGCTGAACATTTTAACATGCATCCAGCAAAATGGTTTATCCTATCTCATCCAGTTCCTCCAAGAGCATAGTAAAGCTCTGTTCTGAGGTAGAGAAATGCCCTTTCCTGTTGCCAAAAGCTCTGTTTTCCCATGAGTACCAAAAGCCCTGACTGTATCCCACCCCCTTGCCAAATTCACAGCTTCCTCCCGTTTCTTCTGTGAACAAGCTGTGTTCTCAGCGTGACAAACCGTTGCATTTTGAAGACAAAAAACTTAGATACATACCCTTCTGGAAAGATGTGTCAGTGCTATTTATTCTGCATACTCCAAACTTTTTTTTTTTTTAAGCTTACCACAGAGTACATGGGGCCTTGACTATAACTGGTTTGGTAGTATTTATCCAAGTAATTAGGTACTACTGGTTTACAAATGTGTCTTAGGGTTTTTTTGAATTATCACTGTATTCAACTGTTTTCCATGTAAATTAGTACTGGAACACTGACATAAGGAATATAGGATTTTTTTTGTTTTGTCTAAAAGGAGGAATTAAAGAGCCAGAAAGAATCTTACTTTGTAACACCAAATCTGCATTAGATGGTGTGGGTAACAGAAACATTTAAACTATGCAAATTTAAGCTTAACAGCTGTGACTCAGACTAGGCACTTCAGAGTACATGGATTGCTTATGTCATTGGGGAAGGGAAAAGGGGAGTGGGGGGAAATCAAAACACATGCTCAAGCAAGACTTCTTGTTTACTGCACTGGTCATGCACTGTGATGAGTAAGTGTTCCATTTTTAGTGCAAGGGGAAACCTAACTGTGCATGTCCTGTTTCCTTCCAAAACACCAACAAAAGCTGGCTTGGACTTGGAGGCTTGCCCAAAGGGGGAAATGTTAAATAATTTAGCAGAAAAAGTTGGTTTTACTTAGTGTCTGCTGATGAGCAGAGGCAACAGAAAGATGAGGTGTCCTCTCCTGCTCTGGTTTGTTGATGGAGTTGATGAGTGTGGCCACTGACTTGTCATCAGGTGCTTAGTTTTGTATGGTTTTGATGAGCAGTTGGCTCAACAAGAGATAGCAGAAGTGCATTTCATCATCATCTGTTGCATCACAGAACTAAAGCATGGAAGTCAAGATGCTTGTTGGGTGCCTAAGGCCTCTTCTGGGAAGACCATATAGACATTTTCACAGGTACCATCCTCATTTTCCAGGCACAGCTTTCTCCTAGGGCTAGGCAAAGCGGCAGTTGCTTCTCTCTTGCTAGTTTTCTGATCTGTTCCAAAACTATCTGTGAATGATGTAGCTTGCTCTTCCCACTTGTGGTGTTAGTGTCACCAGCTGACTCATCATCAGACTCACAAGACCAACTGCCATCAACGCATTTGGCTTCTGGCTTGGTTATTCCAGCTGCAGTGCTCTGTTGGCAGCAACTTGACTTCAGATTTCTTCTCACTGGACAAACTCTAGCGAATCATTTGCCCTGTACTGTGCTGTGATGTTCCTTCTCTGCTGTTACCTGCTTTGTAGGCATTAAAATAACTACAGGATCACTCATGGTGCTGAGCCCTTCATCGATAATGTAAGTTCAGGTCCATGACTTGACAGACGAGGAAATGTACTGTGAAAATGCTGTACTTGTCTGGTTTGCAATTTGCGGCAACTGCTGGTGCTCTGTGCAGTGTCAGAAGGAGGCTGCTATCATAGGAATGCTGATGTCAACTGCTGAAGAACCCTGCTTTTCTTACCTTTTCCATCCTAAATTCTGACTTTTCTAGTAAATATATATTTACCACTAAATACTGCAGGAGGTTGCTTCCTAAGCATCAGACTTCCTGTAGAAGAGGGAGGGGGGCGGGGGGCTGGAATGCAGCATCAGTGTTTTTTGTCTTGAAAATAAAAACTACACAAACACTTTTGTACACAAATAATTTTTAAAATAAACACACATTTTAAAAGATGTTGATTTTCACTGGGAATGCTTAACAATAAATGCATGTTTCCCTGAAAACAGTTTTCATTTTATTTCTGGCAATTTAGATTGTTCTGAGATTACAGGGTCTACTGCCTCCATGTCAGTAACAAGAGAGAAAGGGATGATCATTTTCATGGTGCATCTTAATAGTTTTTTTAAGAAGAAAATTGTGTAAATATAAGTTGTGTAATGGAAGGGTGTGTTATTTCAGCGAGGACTGCCTCTTGTGATGGTCTGGGAAATACAGGTACAGCTGCAACACCTTGTGTATCCCTTCAAAGGCTGCATCTGAAGGAACAAAGCCAATAAGTCACAGAGGAAAAACAACTCTGGATTTTTCCAGCACCACTCATGTTCATGTCATCTGTGTGCATTTTAAACTATGTACCTCATATAAACTGCAGTTGGTTCTTGCACTGGGAGGTGACAGCCTGTTGGGTAATAACAGTGCCCTGGTGTTCAGCTGTAGAAGAATCTAGTAGAGATCACAGCTGTGGATTTGCTACCAGCACAAACTATTCATTTTGGCATTTGTCAACATTTGTTAAATGGAGTAAAGCAGTTGGAGACAGTGGCTGTGCAGCTGAAGCAACGAGCAGCGAGTTTGTTGTGGAGCTGGTTGTGATTCGGTTTCAGATCTATGTCCCATCTTCAGGTGTGTGTTTGTCCCTGGGCAGGTTTTGCAGGTTTCTGGGCAGGCTCTAACAGCTGGGATAGTGCTGCACAGTTTTATGGTGTAAGATGATGTTTGGGTTTTTTGTTTAATTTACTGTCATCGGGAGCTGTGTCGTATTTGGTACCTCATTTTTTAAGAGGGGTGAGGGAGAGGGAGCACTCCCCAGTCCCCCTCTCCTGTGGGTGGGGGCTTCTCTTAGCCTGACATCAATTCAGAGAAATGAAAAAAAAAATGAAATCGATATTTCCTAATTCCTGTAGTTAGACACTGACATGAGTAACCGAGAGCTGCTTTATACTGAAATACTTGTGAAGTTGTCCAACAGCCTTGTCATTTCTTCCAGCCCCCCAAAACTGGAAGCGAGTTCACAGCTGAAATGGACTGATGGTGCTTGCTAGCTTGACTCGTCCTGTACTTACTTTTCTGTTTCAGTGGCTGTAATACTGACACATTTGGCTCTCAGGCGGGTAACTGATACCTCCAATACAGCAAATCCAGGATTTTAAATTGTTTTTAAGGTCAAGTCTGGATCTGGAGCACCCGTGTCTGGTATAATGTCAAATAAATTACATTGCTTCACTTAGTGGCTGCTTTGTGTTGAAATACATGAAGTCTTTAGGTGGGTTTGTGATACCTCATATAAAATAAAGGGTAAGCAGCAGGGATGGTGAGGCAAATAAGAGTGTGGTGGTGCTGGGGGGGAAAGGTGGGAGAGAAGCTGTTCTGTGCTGATGTTACCTGAGCCACCAGACCCTTTAGCAACCCAAGTCCTCCATGTACAGCTGCCTTCGCTTGCAAGTGTGCTGCAGGGCACCTACAGCAGCTGGGAAAAGGGACGGTGCTTTGCTTTCTCTGCCCTGGTCTTTTCCCTTCCTCCATCTTTCCAAAATCCTCTTCTCACAGCTGGCAGTTTAAGAGTGTGATAGACAGTGAGTAGTCAAAGCTCCTGCTGATCCTAAGAGGTTTGGGAAGTTCCCTGCAGCTCAGCCATGTTACTGTTTCAGGGCAAAACTGGTTGTCCCCATTTTTAAACATCTACCTGCTGCCTGGGTGCAGAGGTGGGTAGGAGGGTGGCTTTCTTAAAGCAGGAACATTTTACTGGTTACAGCCCAAAAAGATAAAAGCCAGTTGTGCTCCAGTATGGATTTTGGTTCAAAACCAGGCCTGGAACTGGCTGGTCCCATTTCACACTGCAGTCAGCCATAACAAGGAGCGAGCACTGGAAATCATGTAATGGCCACAGCTTTATGTTTCCCTCAACATAAGGCTGAAGAGCAAACACCAGACACAAAGCAGGTCCCAGGTGTTACTGGATGTGCTGGCAATCCCATTTTCACCTTGCTGTGAAAAACCGTGGTGTGTGAAGTGATTTATCTGTGTAGAAAGTGGTTTAAAATGCTGTCAGTTCTAATAGAATGAAAACACCTGCTATTTATGGCTTTTACTGTTAAAGAGGAAACAAGAAATTAATCCTGTATATGAACTTCCTACAGGTGAACGACCTGCTGGGATGGGGGCAAGAGGGACAGATATTCTCTCTCTTTTGCTTGGCATACATGTTGCCCTCTCTAACTTATTCCACGTTGAAGTCCTTCAGTGGTCTGAACCACATCAAAAATGCTAGGGTAAACTGTCTCCAGGCCATACTTGTCAGGAAAGAGAACTGTTCAGCAGCAGATGTATGAACAAAGTAGTTACCAAAAGTTACTATACTGAGGCAGAGGGGGAAAATACAAAAGCACAAACCAACCCCAAAAGGTTCTTAAAAACAGAGGGAAAGAGTTGTTCTTTGTATTGTTCAAGTGCCATTCTTTTCACTTGAGAATGGTTCTCATCTGTGAGGAGTCATCAAGGGGAAGAGCAGAGTCCTGCACCTGAGGAGGAACAATCTCAGGCACCAGTACAGGCTGGGGCAACTGGAAAGCAACTCTGCAGAGATGAACCTGGGGATTCAGGGTCTGGACCAAGTTGAACATGAGCCACTAACCTCTACTTTTGAAAAAGGCAGCAAACTGTCCTGGGCTGCATTAAGCCAAGTGTCACCAGCAGGCTGAAGGAGGCACATGGAGTGGGAGTGCCAGGTCCTGCTCTGATGGGCTGGGCTGGAGGCAGCTGGCTGTCCACACAAGCAACTGTGGACTAAGGGGTTTGTGTCTGTTCAATGTTGCTGCAAAAGAAGCAGATAGACACAAAAGGGCCACATCCTGTAGACGTGAAATGACAAAGCCCTCTCAATAGCAAAAAGGTTAAAAAAAAACCCCTCACCAACAAAACCCCAAACACCAACAAAAAACTAACCCACATTTTGGCTTAAAGTTACGATGCTTTGGAAAGAAAGCAACTCATTGATGCAGAATCAAATTACATTCTGGTATCATCTTGGCCAACTGCTTTGGGCAGCATCCAAAACCATCCTCAAGAAACAATTCACGTAAGGAAATGCTTAGAGCAGGAACCCTGCCCTGCTCCCCTGGTAAAGACTTAAGAGTATCCTTGGCATGTGGTGCAGTTCCCACGTGGCAGGGGGAAGGGGCTTGGGCACTTGGGTAAGTGGTCTTTTGGAGGAGGAACCCATTACCATTTGAAGGCAATGAAGAATGACCAAACAAAAAACAGATCTGAGCTCCTGAGATCTGCAGAAGACGGCAAGTCGGTCTTAAAAAATTAAATAGGAAGGCCCCTATACCTGTGCTTGTAGCTCTGGGGGTGGAAGTGCCCTCACAAATAGCCAAACAGTATCTAATACCTGACGGTTATGTGGGAAAGCATTGTGCTGGTCAGACACAACATGCTTGGAGAAACTGTGTAGGAGATGCAGTGGTGCCACAGCACTGGTGGTGCCCATCCCCCTTTCCACAGGCACAAAAAAAGCCTCAGGGAGCAGTAGTTTACAGACAGCCTGGGGGGAGGATGAGTCAAGGGGGTGGATGCAGCAACTGGCATTTTAGCTGTGACCAGGTCATGTACAAGGGACATGATCTCAGGTTGGTATTAAGTGTTTGGGAGTAAGTTTGGCCTGGAAATACTCCGATACTCTAAAATCTCACCAGGAAAATGGCTTTGAAACTCGGAAAGCCACAGAGATGACCGTGTCTACCTCATGGTCAACACAACAGGACTGTAAATGCCACTGTGAGCTTCTGTGTACAGCATATGAGGGTTTGGTGATTCACACACCGTGGAAACCAGAAAGGGTTGAAAATACACCCTCCTTCTAGGTGGGGGCATGCTGGATCTCCTGTGATAGCTTGTTATAGTCCAGATGACCAGAAAAACTTTCCTCAAGCATCTGGAGATTTGGCTATTCAGTGCATGTTGACAGACTCTGAGGCAGTTCCTGAGGTGACAGTGTGGCTCACAGGCTGGGTGACAGCACAGTAATACACAAGTTAGAGAACCTGCATGGCAGGTGCACTGTGAGAAACACCCCACCTGATAAAGGGTGTAACAGCAGCAACCAGTGCCGACCTAGGGAGGATACCTGCTCTGAATGTCGGGTCTTTGTGGGAAAAGCAGAGTTGAAAAGCCTGTTACTAAAGCAGAGCCTGATAAACTGTGAAGTGCAGGCCCCCCACAAGCATCAGAAATGAATCATGGCATGGAGTCTGCTTTCTCCCCAGATCCTTTTATGGTCAAAGCTAATCTCATGTAGACGGAAATGAGAAGGTAATGCAGAAGATCAACATGGAGGCACAGTTGGATACAGCAAAGGGAGTCTGGAAGAACAGCTGGGAAGCAATGTACTGCAGCTGGAAGACTGAGAAAAGGGGGTCAGAAAGGGCACTGAGGAAAGGTACAGAACTACTGTGGTCACACCCACACCAAGAGTGTGCATAGCAGCTTCCTTGTCCATGTCCCAGCCTGAATCCTGTCCTGGTGTAACAGTATATGGAAAGATAAACATACTGCTACCACCATCCAGAATAATCTATCCAGACTACAAATTGCTCTCTCCTTTCCTGGGAACACTCAGGGATGGAAGGAGGTGATGTCCTGAATTACTTGAGTAGTGACAGCCTCTCCTGATTTCACAGAAGTGGAGAAGACCTTATCTGTGGGCAGCAGGGAGCACAGGGCACCCTGCATGCACTCTGGAGACAGCACATAACTGATGGCTCAGACCTCGGCCACCAGCACAAACCTGGCTTGTTTCTGGTTTGGGGGCAGTACTGAGATGAATGATACAGAGGCACCTGAATATATGCCAAAGTAAATGGTATTCTCAGTTTTCACTCATACCACAGAGCAAAATATTCTGACTGTCCCAGCTTTCCCTGGGGTAGGGTGCAGGACTACGTGCCCACTGCCCAGCCAGACGCTGGCTATTGCAACTGTGCCATGCCAAAGTAAGAAATCAGATGATTGCCTATAAAGTTTCTAAAGCATGCAGTGACTCCCCATCTGCTTTACAGCCATCAGACTCGAGAGAAACTCAGCCATAATCACCCACCATCTCTTTCTTCAGAAGCTTTGGTGCATCATAGTCAACACATCAATTTCTGTTTCCAGGGCAATGAAAGAAGAATTAAATGCCTGAAGTTAAGGAGCAAAACATGTATTTCTTGTTCTGGAACACACCTGTCTTGCAGCGTTATGCACACACGTCTGAGCTCTTGTGGCTGGCAGGGTGGCAGGAGGACGCTCAATGTACCAAAGCGATTTGGTCATGCTTCTTGCCTGAGCTGGCACACTGCTGAGACTGCACTGCTGCCAGCACAACTTCAGCAAGTTAAAAATTAGCTTGGATAACCTCTGTGCTCCCACTGAAAAACAGACACGTCTCTCCTGTTGGCTGTCCATTTGTGTTGCCCGTGGATGTTTCCGCTCTGCTGACCATGGATGTAGCTGTGCAGTTGAGGAATCTTCCAGGTTCAGAGTTGAATGGCTTCTTAGAATCATTTCTTGCCAAAGCTGAAGGGGTCACTGTGAGCCTGACTTCCTCCTGTTGGCTTGTAACACCTGCCACTACTGTCTGACATTCCCCTGATAAGTTTGTCATGACTTTCACTAGGCAGGGAGAAGATGCCCTGTTGTGGGTCAGAAAGGTGTTTCCATCAGGTTAACAAGACTTTTTCCAGGGCAGTGGTATGATGACTGCACACTGCCTGATATGATACCAAGGCGGCAAAGAACATGCTCACAGCACCTTTTGGCATGTGATGCTCTCTGAGTTCAGGTGCGGTGCTGCTCCTACCAACTACTGGAGGACACGTGGCTGTGCCTTTGGCTCTTGCAGCCCAGGTGAGCAGGAGGTTGTCTGGACTGCAACAAGCTTTTGCCTGTGGTCCCACTCATTTCTTTACAAGCAGGTGCACATGCCAAAAACTTGCTCATCTCCTTTTAGACTGCAAAAAAATAAGGCTGCGAACTTCCCTGGAATGAAGGATGTTCCTACTCTGAATTTGAAGTATACCAGGGAGTCAGATTTGTGAAAGTAGTCATCCTGCGGGTCACCACACTGACTCGGAGCTAAGGAATCTCTGATGGGAGCTGTGGAACTGGCCACCTGCAGTTAGAAGCAGATCACAGAGTGTGAGATTGAAGGGAGAAACTGGGTCACTCACACCCTTTGGTCTCTCATGTAGTAAACTACAGGAATAGGAAATTTGGACCCACTCTCCTGACTCATGCTGTGCAGCAGGGAAGGGAGAAGCTGTCAGCAATCACCTCTGCTTGTGTACCCAGACTTCCAAGTTCTTCTCCTGAGAAGTCTGGTCTTGTTTGCTGCCTTCCAGGAATGGAGGCAAATCGATCCAGGGAATGTCTGGATTAAAAACTTAAAGAACAGAAGCTGCTGCTGGCTTTTGAAGTTTAAGAGTATTTTATCTTACTGTTTAAGCTTTCTTCTGGCCGTCTGACTACCTGGGGTACTCATCAGCAGGATGATTCCCTCCTCGTCAGTAATTTAAGCAGGGGAAGGCTTCAAGGGACCCACCAAGTGCTGCTGTACAGAAGAACTTTGCTACTGCCTTTTAACACCTTGCTATTCCCTGTGCAAACCTGTTCCTTGGGTTGAGACCAGTTACTCTGTGACTAATGCTTGGTTATCAGCTATGCACCCTTGCAGCCTGGCTGGAAAGTAGACTTCATAGTCCAGTTTTAGTTCGGGCTATTTCCTTGACCACCAATTTGGGACTTGATTTCCCAGCACAAACAGAACTATGACTGCTGATAAATACAGTAGTGGAGCACACGTGCAAGAGAACTAGGTTCCACATGGATGATTTCTTTAAGAAGCAAGTTTCCTACATATTGGAAATGTTTGGTGATACCATATCTTTCTGTATCTTTAGAGGAAACAGCTCAGCTGTGACAGCCCCACTAGTTAATTTGACACTCAAAGCCAGTTTAATGCTGAGCTTGGTCCAACAATGTGAGCCAAGTATCTAAAGTGCATTTTAGATAAGGTTTTGTTATTTATCAGTTCTAAAACTTACCGAGCTTGTCAGCATGTGCAGAAAAGGTTTGTAAGGCATATTGTTTTTCCTGTTTAAGATTGCTCTAGACAACATTATTTTTATCTAAAACAACTATTCAGATTTAGTTTTGTTGAGTGGTAGAGGTTTAATTTAGTATGTTACAAAGTATGTTCTCAGAAGAGCCTTCCTGTCTGTGATGAAAGCCATGCACTCCAGGCATCAGAAAACACAAAGAAACAGAAAGAACTGTATGTCTGCTAAGAAACACAGCCACACTTTTATGAAGATGAGAACTTAAAGATGGTAAGAACTTGGCTCTAACTACGTAACTGAATGTGAAACTCAGCACCTCTAAATCCTACACTGGGTAAAAGCCATAAAGACTGGGTTTTATCGGGCTTTCTCTTTATCGCACATTAACAAGTGAAAAACTCTGAGCATTGGTTTCCTTATTACAATGAGAAAATCCTCATTCTGATGTAAAACATTTGAAAACCCATGTATGGCCATGTACAACCCCACACACCTTTTTCTGAATAATTTGCCTGCCATTCTCCAGTTTTATTCTGATTGCTCTTCAACAGAGTTTATTTTTAAAGCCTCATAAGTACTAGCAATGCATAAATTATGTAGGTATAAAAATTATGTCTGTATCCAGGCTGAGCTGGTCAAGGGAGGGCATTGTCCTGCTCTGCACTGCACTAGGGCGGCCTCACCTTGAATATTGTGTGCAGTTTTGGGCACCACAATATAAGAAAGACATGAAACTCTTAGAGAGTGTCCAAAGGAGGGCAGTGAAGATGGTGAAGGGCCATGAGGGGAAGCCATATGAGGAGCGGCTGAGGTCACTTGTTTTGTTCAGCCTGGAGAAAAGGAGACTGAGGGGAGACCTCACTGCAGTTACAACTTCCTTGTGAGGGGAAGTGGAGGGACAGGCACTGATCTCTTCTCTGTGGTGGCCAGTGACAGGACCTGAGGGAATGGCCTGAAGTTATGTCAGGGGAGGTTTAGGTTGGATATCAGAAAAAGGTTCTTCCCCCAGAGGGGGGTCTGGGCACTGGAACAGGCTCCCCAGGGAAGTGGTCACAGCCCCAAGCCTGACAGAGTTCAAGAAGTGTTTGGATGATACTCTCAGGCACATGGTGTGACTCTCTTGGGATGGTCCTGTGCAGGGCTAAGAGTTGGACTTGATGATCCTTTTGGGTCCCTTCCAACTCAGCACATTCTGTGATTCTATGAATGTGCTGTGACTGCTCAGTGTCCCCTGGCCTTTGGGGACACTGCTCTGACAGAAAGGTGTCCATCACTGAGGCAACTCTGAACAGCACCACGGCTGCTCTCAGGACTTTGGCAAGCGAAAAGTGGGGGCAGGCAGAGAAATGCTGTACATAACCTTGTCTGGGGTAAGTTCTGAAAAGAAACCAGTGGATCACCACTAGACATTTCCTATAGTTTTTGTAAGCTGCATTTTGGCTCAAAGCTGCATTTTGCCCAGCATAATTTACTTCATGAATGTACCAAATGATTCCATTGATAATCAACATATAGAAGTAACTCAGATGTCCACTTAAAAAAACACAGGAGAAAGAGACTCTACATAACTCCATTTGCAGAAAGAAAACTGCAAACCCTGCTCTGAGTATGGCACTGAACCTTCTGAAACCCCTTGTAACCTAAATTATTCTATCACGATTCCTTGAGTAACTTGACATTTGAACTGATAATAACCGAACAAAAATGAAAAAAAGGAAAAATCCAAAAATTATCCTCTTCACAAAAATCAAAGCTTTTGGAAACGAATCTGAATATTTGCAAGATTTGTCCAGATTTCAAATCACTGTTAGAGGCACACCATTAGGTACCAGAACTCATTTCTAAAAGCAAGTTTCTTTTTCAGGTTTCCCAAAAACTTCGAACTAAAACATTTTAA
>NW_020884886.1:14654629-14703630 GCF_003945725.1 Corapipo altera
AGTTTCTTTTTCAGGTTTCCCAAAAACTTCGAACTAAAACATTTTAAAATTAGTTTAAATCAAAGTGCTGTAACTTTCATGAGAGAGAACTATTTGACCAGAGCCTAAAAAGAAACTGCATTATGATCAGTAAATCCATCTTGTGAAATGATTTCAGTTTTAGAAATCAAACTCCTGATGGATGTGTAATTAAATGCTTTTAAAATCTCCTGGTCTCCCTCTGTAAAAAGCATTTCAAATCCCTCAAGTCAAAGCATCACAGATTGCTTCAGAAGGAGAGCTGCACACACCACTTTATGCACAGTCTCATTTTCTGTTAGACAGGAAAAATAACACACATTGTTACACTCAGTAAGAAAGACTTAGTCATTGTTCAAGAGCACACAACCCATTTTAGGAGGACAAGTAATCCTTAAGTAATGTCACCAGCATCCAGCTCTTCTATAATGAATCCAGGGATTTCAAAACAATTAGTAGAAGAGAAATGGGGAACTGAGGCACTGGGAAACAAAGCAAACTCTTCACTGTCACTCTGCAGACCAACCCCCTTTACATGATAAAGCACTGTAACTTTACCTAAAAAACTTGTCTCTTAAGCTACGTAACTGTCTGCATTACAACTTCTTTGCTCCGTACAGTATTTCTATGAATGTCCAAGTCTATGCACAGACATAGCAATTTGTTTTCTGTGAAAGAAAAAAAATAAAGTTAAAAAAAGACCGCCGTGTGACACCTAGAAGCGTTTATTTTATGCAACAAACTTAAATATGATCATGTGTACATAAAAGTGTACACTGTATCTATGCTGAACAATGCCAGGAAACATAATATTGATGCAACAATCTTCTAAAATAAACATTAAAAAATGAGCCTGGACAGGAAGACAAAATGCAAAACAGACTTCCAATCAGCACAATGCTTAAAATTGAGAGCAATCCTAAACATTTCCAACTTTCCTTACAAAGCTGCCAAAATCCAACTATTTTTAAAAATTGATTTTTTTTTCTTTACATCAATAATAAAAATCTGGTGACAAACATTATAAAATCAAATGCTGGACTGTCTTTACTCCTTTAAAATTTAGAATATTCCAACAGAACCGCAGGAGTAAAAACACTTAAAAGTGATATATGTTTTTATAAAACAAACATCAATATGTACAATTATTGCAAATTATATTAAACTAAAATGGAGGGGGAAATTAAAAAATGAAATGTCTACTTGCGAATTAATAATAATTTTAAGTGATTACTTTCCCACTCTGATAAAAATCAGAAAGCAACATTTATAAAATTGCCACCACATGACTTTTCATAGCAGGGAACTGAAATCTGTACATCTTATTTTTGCAGAAAAGTAGGCAGGCAGAAAGAATTATACATAAAACAGTCTCCAAAGGTAAAGCAAAAAAAATTTTTTTGTGGTTTTTTTTTTGACTCTAGTCTTGTTTAAAATCCATTCAGTAGACTTCTACCTTTTCTGTGAAACATGGGAATACCTGGCTCTAAGATCATGAATTTTCAATGTCAGTGTAAGGACTTTCTCTGACTTTCTTTAAAAAAAAATGCAGCATGAAAATTAATGGTGTAAATACACTTTTAAACTCCAGAATGCAGGAACTGGAACCAAGTGTTAAGCAATTTGCTTAATTATTGACTTTTCATAAAAAAAGTCTCTGGGGAAATAAGTACAGATGCTTTTAGCCTCTTTCTCAAGAGTTTCTGCTTTACATTTCCATTGAGAAGGATTAATTTCATGTGAAAGGGAAGCATAGTTTTCCTTCTGGTTTCAGAGCTGAAAGCTGTGTGTTTTGAAGTAATTTCAGTTCCTGTACAGGAAATTTCTGAATCCTAGTTTTGCAGAAGCTTGGAGTATGCCTTTATTTGGCCTTCATTTCCTCCCTTTTCGAGCAAGTTTTCTTTTTACCTATATGGGGGCAGAAAGGAAAATGGAAGTTAACTGTAAGGACATTGAAATTACAATTGATCCAGAATCAAATCCTACCAAATATTGTTTACATTTTGGCTTTTACAGTCTTTATACTGTGATTGTTCCAACTCTATCTTATCTCTTCTCCACAATTACATAATTAATTGAATACAGCTGAATTTTGTTACTGTACAGCACAACTTCCTGATAAACTCTGAAATACACAAGTCGAATTGTGCATTTCATAATTCCACAACTGAGTAATGTTTTTTCAGCATAAACAAAAATACAGTTATCTATTGCTTTCACTGGAATCGAGAATAAGAACAGGAACTTGTTCTAATTAACTATCATTACTCAGGTTTATAGAAATAGCCCATCTTATTTCAGAACAAGCACTACTTCAAATGTTTTCCAAGTATTTACAGTAACTTGTATATTTCTACTTAAAAGCAAAGAAACCTATCAGACACAGCTGTTTTTACACACATTTTTTTCTAGATGACAAATTTATTTGATTTCTTACTGTATAAGCTACAATAAAAAACCCAGAGAATTGTCCTATATAAGATGCCTGCTACACCTTAAGGAAGCCTCCCTCTGCTATCTCTGTATCCTCAGTATCTTCCTGGCTGCTCCCACAGGCCTTAAAAAGATCCATTGCATTTTGGGAGTATTCTGGACTTGAGTCTATCTCCAACAGTGAATCTCCATCACTTCCAAGCACCTGGCTTCTGAAAAACGTTAACAATGTTTTGGTATTTTGTCCAAGAAACACTGAGACATTACATATTTTAAAGATGCTATCTGATACAAGTGGCTTATGGATAGTGCAATTTGTTCTGAAGACTTAATTTGTTGTATAAAACAAGCATTGCAAAGCAGTACACAAACATTACACCCTTCACAGACTGAACATTTTACTACTGTATAAACCTTGCTTTGAGAAGAAAAGGTAATTATTTTTGATCAAGGTTCTCTGCAAGATCTTGAACTTAACAAAATCTTCAGATAGAAACTATTCCAATTATACTTTCTTTCTTTAGATTAATTTGTGATTTTTTTACAGCACACTGTTTTGCTGACCTTACTGCTCTACCACTTTTGCATTGAAGTTATTAATGTATCAGATCCAGCAAAACAAACTTCTCAGTGCTTATGCACATTTATAATTTGCTTACATTGGAAATCAAATCAACACATTTAAACACCAGAATATAGAAAAATAAATTATCATCCAAGAGCTGTTTTGTAGTTTATGCAGTTTCAAATTTTGATTTACTTAAAATAGATATTAAAATCCTGTTAATATTAAACAAGCACAGACCCAAAAGACCAGAAAATAGTTACAGTTAGAATTACAATCTTTTTCTGTTCATTAAAGATAGTAATTTATCAAGTCTTTGCTATCAGAGTGAAGCAGAGCAGAGTACCTGAATGCCTGTGTACCTGGCATGAATGAATGCACTGAAAAATCTTTAGCTCTTTGTTCTTTCACACAGCAATGCTAGTAAGGGGAACCAGGATGCAACAGACAAAAAACCCTAACTGGGGAAAACAGGTAAGTTTATCTTGTTCCAATTAAACAAATTCATTTCTCCAATTCCAGCTGCCTTCCCCCACTTACTTCGAAAGTTAGAACTCAACATGACACACGGTGGATCATGGTGTCCACTGTGGTTTAGTTGTGCCCTCAGCTATTCTAGATTTGTTATAATTGCAAATGCAGGGTCTTGAGACAGGAAAGGACCACCCCACCGATGCATTTCATTATTTATTTATTTTTACCTCTGTAGATCAATCTGTCTCTGTGCTGCCGCTGGCTTTTTCGCTGTGTCTTGCTGTTTTGGTGCTTTGGCATTACCTGCCTCTAAACTCCCTGGACTTTCTTGATTGGCTGCTGCTCTCTTCCTTCCCCTGACAGGTGGTTTGTTTGTTTCCTCACTTTTTGCAGTGGTACCCTGAGGTTCCGGTTTGGTTGGTCGCCCTCTTCTGGTTTTTGCTGCTAGCGATGGGCCTGTTTCATCTACACTTTTTTCTTCTGTTTTTTGATGAATATTCTCAGTTCCAGATGCTGTTGCTGTTCTTTTTTTCCCACGTTCAGTGCTGTTTCCTTGTGTAGCCTGATCAGAATTAATCTCCTAGAAAATAAAAGTCATGAATGTGAAGGAAAAAGATTCCCAAAGGCAAACTCAAATTGTGACCACCCTCCAACAGAAATAAGAGGTTTTTTAAACTTTCTTAAGTGTTCTTATAAAACACATCACATGGTCTTAGACTTAGTAAGAAGTTTTTTACTAAGTTTTCTTGGACATTCTTCTTGCAAAAAGATTTTCTGAATCATCTGTAATATCTGCACCCAATGAACCTTTCTTGAGACTAATAATTTCAGCTCCTCCCATGACGGTTCTTCTGGACAAGCTCCTTTTACTGCCTCTTTGTCAAATGACAGGAGAGAACCGAGGAACAAAACCAATGATTCCAATACAGCAAATTATATTTACTTCAATATGTGCAAATTTTAAGACCAACATTCAGTAATGGTGCAGATTACCAAAGTCCTAAGTGCCAGTAAAAAAAACTCAAGGCTTACAGGGAACAAAGGAAGTAAGACCAAACCATAAATGAAACTTGCAGTCTTTGTTAATTCAGTCATGCCTGAATAGGTATGGCCTACATGCACATTTTTCTCCATACAGTGAATAAGGCAATGGACATGATTCAATACCACGAAGCCACATCTGTACATGTGAAACAGAAAGGGTGGTGGCAATGTACATCTCTACACAGAGTAGTATTCACATGGAAACAAAGAGGAAGGAACTGGATGCTAAGCCTTCATTTGAACATTGAGTTCCAAAACAGTTAGGAGAATGGGTAGAGAAAAGGGTACTAAAGAAGTATGACTGGGATGACTTAGCAATTTCAGACAAACCAATTAACGTCACTCACTATTCTAAGCACTGTGTCTGAACCAAAGACTTTTTTTGTTTAACATTCTATCATTATTTTTTAAGTGTTCAAATGAGTCAGGCAGTCTCTGTAATCTTTATTACTGTTCTAGCAGCTTTATAGCAGACATTTACAATTGCTATTCATAAGAACTTTACAGATAACCACTCTTTGAAATTTCAACTTCAAGAACCTGGAAAACATTTTTGAAAATTTACTTTATATACACTTTCCCTAACTTTTCTATGTGATGGTATAAAATCCAAAACACCTGCTTATTACTCTGATTTCTTCTAATCAAAAGAGACTGAGCAGATATTTAACTCCTTAAAATGTGTACAGCATAATCCATCTAAGTATGCCTACATTATTACAAAAATCTATTTTAAATCACTGAATCATCCAGGTTGAAAGTGATCTTTGGAAACCATCTTGTCAAATTTTCTGATGCCAGCAGGGCCTCGGGTTATCCAGGGCCCTTGACAAGCCAAGCTGTGAACAGTGACATTCCACCACTTTTCTGGGCAGCCTATACCACTATCACAATGTAGATTTTTTTAATATTTTTTTTTCACTTGCATCCAGATAGAATTTCCCCTGAAGCAACTGGCTGTAGCCGTTTGTTCTGTGAGCATGCAGCCTTGAGAAGAATGCTTCCATCTTTTCCATAAATGCCTTTTAGATACTGAAAGGCTGATTGATCCTCTCCAAGGCTTCTCTTCTCTACGCAGAACAAACCCAACACTTTCAACCTTTCAATACGACAACATCTCCAAGCCTTTATCACCTTGGTGGCCCCCTGCAAAGCTCTCCAGTTTTTCAATATCCACGTCAAACTGGAGAGGATACAGTATTCCAGACACAACATTCCAGGTATGGCCTACTGAGTGCCAAGTAGGGTGGGATAACGGCATCCCTCACTCTGCTGGTTATGCTCCTGCTGACACAGCCCAGACCCAGTTTGCCCTCACTGCTGCCAAGGCACTCTGCTGACCCACACTGTCTTGGTTGTCCATGGGAAATGGTCCCCCAGGTCCTTCCCGGCCAACCTACTCTCCAGCCAGGCAGATCCAGCGTGCTGTACAGCTGCTTGAGCTTAATCTATCCCAGGTGCAGGACTCAACTGTGTTAAACTTCATTCTACTGTATGTCTTAGAAGTTAAAAAATGATGATTTACACATGTTGTTCTCCCTCTAATGGAAGGACGGAGAAGCATAAAAATATTTTAAAAAGTTTAAGTAACATTTCAGTTAGATCCAAAAGTTAGATGTTTATTTCATGCCATAGGACCACTTGACATTTTCCTGGCAGTATCTTCAGTTAAAGCTACTACACATGTGCATCTTCACTCTGAATACCAGCCTTACTATTACTTGTGCTGGCAAACACAGACTAAAGGTGGGAATATTTTGGAATTTTAGAACAGAACAAAGTCCATTCACATGAGCTCTAGGAATTACTCTAGATAAAATAAACAGCAGTTTTAAAACTACGGGGTCTTCTCTCAGGCTAAAAAACCGACAGAACTATATGAAATGACACTGGATATGACCAGTTCCTCAGAGACCACCTGCAGTGATGTGTACTGAATAAACCCCCAATGCCAAGCTTACTACAGACATACAGCCCATAAAATCCCCAGACATACCTTGTTTTTCACAGGTTCTGTCTTTGCTGGTGTGACTGAAATAATTCTCACAGGATTTTCATCATTTTCACTGACCCCGGTTTCTGATATATCTGAACTTTGTTCCCTGGAAGCATAATTGAATACAAAATAAAACCAAAATACAAAGAAAACAAGAGAAATGTTTGGAATTATTTAAAAAAAAGGGGGGGGGGGAATCAACACAAACCAGCTAAATTAATTTTAAAAGAACTGAATTTGCCAGAGACCACATTTACATTTTCTTTCCCAGAAATGGGAAAGGTTTGAAAGGAATTGGCTAGTCATTGAGCCAAATCCCTCATTAGACACACCACCTTGCTTCTGCAAACTTAAGACCAGAGCTCTAAAAGAGGCTGTGTTTCTTTTTCTAGACAGAAAAGGCTGATACTAGAAAAGGTAGTGAAGAAGAATGAACACCAACAGCGCTAAAACTTCAAGTTAATTTGCACAAACATGTAATAGCTTTAAAACCAAAATAGTTAAAAAAAATAAACAAGACTATTACAATATATATCATGCACACGAAACAAATTCTGAATGGAGTTACACTTCCCTTTGGCCTTATGAATTGTAGCAACTAGAGCTGATTTTCCCTGCTTTCTTTAACCCTTTATCTTAGCCAGGTAGCCAATTGCAAAACAAATGAAACAATTTTAAAATTTGAAATTGTAAATTGTTTCTCCAGATTTACAATAAATTTTGAAACTCTGGATTCACATAAAAATAATGCTTACTAAAAGACACACTGAATATTGTAACCATATGTTGCATCTTTCCACTGAGATCCTGGTCTGCTTCGCCAAGCTCTTTTTAATCATTCTTAATCTTAAATAGATTGGAATATTTAATCTACAAAGTTTTCATCAAAAAAAGCTGCTTGTTACCAATCAGGATTAATCAGAATTTATACATAAAAAATATGCAAGTTGCAAAATCTTTTTAGCACTAATTATGGCTGCTCTCTTTAATTAATACATTTTCTGATGTAAAAATGAGTATTAACCACCAAAATTTCAGGCAGTATAGTGTCTCCTCTGTGGTATTATATGCAATTAAAGGCAAGACACAGCTAAACACTGCACTGAATTTTTGTCTTCTAGAAAAACCACCCAAAACAGAAAGACCCCAACCCCATAAACTGAACCAATATGGAGACTTTACCCATTGAGAACTAACATATTTTTAAAAACCAAATCATCTTCTGTCCTAAAGGAGGTAAATAGTTGATGAAAGAAACTTCAAACTCTGTTACCTTGACCTGTTTCCTGCAGAAGCACTCAGCTCAGAGTTTACACTGCTTCCAGTCTCTGATCCTGTAGTTCTAATATATGGTCTTCTTCCAGTTGCAGATAATGGTTTGTTTACTGTACCTAATACACCAGTTGGTTTTGGCTGGAAGAAAATGTTTAGATCTTTAAAAATGACAATATTCCATACTTTTTCTGGATTAAAAGTCTTGATCACAATGCCATCAGTTTAAAGCTACAGACCTCATCTTTACTTAAACCCCACTGTCTATCCTACTTTTATTTCTCATAATTTAACAGCACTTTATCAATTGCCTTGCTCTCTCTCATGCTTTGAAGGGATAGCAGCTGGAGAAGTTTCAACAACAGCCAAAATGTTAGGTAATAGAGTTGAGAGCCTCTGGGTAAGGATGAAGGGAAAAGCAAACAAAGAGGATATTGTGGGAGTCTACCACGCAGCCAGGACACCACAACCAAAGAGTAATTCTACAAGGAATTATAGGATCTTTCTGGATCAACTGCCCTCAGCCTTATGGCCAACTTTGGCCCTGTATATGGGGACAGCAGACTTTGGGCTTCTGTAAGGTCTTCTGGGAATCTGCCTTTGAAGGTACTAGGATCCATGAATGCTGGCCACTTTTTAAGAACCATCTCTTAAAAGTGCAGAAGCAGACAATTCCAAAGTCTAAAAAGTCAAGGCAAGTGAGGCAGAAGGCCAGCCTGGCTGAGCAGGGATCTTCTTCTGGAACTTAGTCAGAAAAGAAAAGTGTACAGCCTTTGGAAGCAAGGACAGACAACATGGGAGTGCTACAGAGATGCTGTTCACCACCATAGGGAGAAAATTCACACGGTTAAAGCTTGATTAGAGTTCAAGTTGGCCATCACTGTGAAGGACACAAAAGGGGCTTTTTCGAATATGTTAATAGCAAAAGGAGGATCAGAGAGAACACTGTGCCATTACTGAATGGGGCTGGTCACCTCACAAGCAGAGGGTGACAAAGCGGTAACATTTAACACCATCCGGGCCTCTGTCTTCAACACTGATGATGGGCTCTGGGACCCCCAGAGCCCTGTGTTAAAAGAGGGGAATGATAAACAACCCCAGTTTCCTCAGCTGCTCCTTGTAAGACTTGTGCTCTCCTCAGCTGCTCCTTGCTCTAGACCCTTCACTCGTTTTGTTGTCCTTCTTTGGACATGCAGTAAACTGAGCAAATAAATTATTGCATTATAAGAGTAATATGTTAAGTAAATGCTGCACAGAATTAGCACTAGAATGGTGCAGCTACTGAACCTGCACCCAGTAACAGGTCACTTCTCCAGAGATTGTTGCTTTTTTTTGTTAGCCAAATGTTTTCCAGCATCTGTAATCTCTTTCTCCTGCCTGCTCCATCATAACTTCCACACATGGGAATGACTTTTTCTTGTGGGAATGTCTTAATTTATTAACTTGTGTCTCTAAGGAAATGTAAAATTACATGAAGAATGTGACGTGCCAGTTATGAAAACTTCCTTAACTCCTCTCCAGAGACAAAATAAAAAACTTACAGCTGCCTACTCAGCCTCATCACATCAGTCAATTCACCAGCTGTAGCAAGATCTAAACCACCACCACTGTATCACAGAACCCCAAATAGTGTTTACTTCTACAGCAGTTTTATAACTATATAAATACAATATTTAAATATATTACAAATATGTAAATATAACAGTTAGGTTAGAACTCAATCTGGCCACTGCCATGAAAGATAATAAAAAGTGTTTTTACAAATACATTAACAACAAAAGGAGGGCAAGGAAAACCTCCATGCTTTATTGGACATGGAAGGGAACACTATCACCAAGGATGAGGAAAAGGCTGAGGTACTTAATATCTTCTTTGTCTCTAACAGAAAGATCAGATATACTCAGGCTACCCAGCCCCTGAGCTAGTAGACAGGGACGAGGAGCAGAATAGATCCCCTGTAACCCAGGAGGAACTAGTTAGTGACCTGGTGTGCCATGTAGATGCTCACGTCTATGGGGCTGGATGGCATTCACCTGAGGGTACTGAGGGAGCTGACAGAATTGCTTGCCAAGCCACTCTCCATCATTTATCATCAGTCCTGTTAACAGGGGAGGTCCCAGATGACTAGAGGTTAGCCAGTGTGACACCCATCTACAAGAAGGGTTGGAAGGAGGATCTGGGAGAACTGCAGGCCTGTCAGCCCGACCTTGGTGGCCAGGAAGGTTATGGGATGGATTATCCTGAGCATGATCACATGGTATGTACAGGACAACCAGGGTATCAGGCCCAGCCAGTGTGGGTTTAGGAAAGGTAGGTCCTGCTTGACCAACCTGATCTCCTTTTACGATCAGGTGACCTGCCTAGCAGATGAGGAAAAAGCTGGGGATGTTGTCTGCCTGGACTACAGTAAAGCCTTGGGTACTGTCTCCCAAAGCATTCTCCTGGAGAACCTGGCAGCTATGGCCTGGACAGGTGCACTCTTTACTGGCTGGATGACCAGGCCCAGAGAGTGGTGGTGAATGGTGTGACATCCAGCAGTGGCTGGTCACTAGTGGGGTTCCCCAAGGCCCTCTTTGGGGCCAGTCCTATTTAATACCTCTCCTGATGATCTGGACAAGGGGATCAAATATCCCCAGTCAGTTTGCAGAAGACACCAGGTTGGGTGGGAGTGTTGATCTGCTGGAGGGTAGGAAGGCACTGCAGAGGGATCTTGACAGGCTGGATCAGTGGGCTGAGGCCAATGGCATGAAGTTCAACAAGGCCAAGTGCTGGGACAGGCAGGAGGAAGAGTGGCTGGAAAGTGGCCCAGTGCAAAAGGACCTGGGGGTGCTGGCTGACAGCTGCTGAACATGAGCCAGCAGTGTGCCCAGGTGGTCAAGAAGCCCCATGGCATCCTGGCCTGTATCAGAAATAGTGTGGCCAGCAGGAAAAGGGAAGTGATTGTCCCTCTATACTTGGCACTGGTGAGGCCCCACCTCAAGTGCCATGTCCAGTTGTGGGCCCCTCACTACAAGAAGGACACTGAGGTGCTGAGTGAGTCCAGAGAAGGGCAACAAAGCTAGTGAAGGGCCTGGAGCACCAGTCCTATAAGGAACAGCTGAGGGAGGTGGGGTTGTTTATCCTGGAGAAAAGAAGGCTCAAGGGAGACCTGATCACTCTGTACAACTGCCTGAAAGGAGGCTGTAGCCAGGTGGGGGTCACTCTCTTCTCCCAGGCAACGAGCGACAGGATGAGAGGAAATGGCCTGAAGCTGCACCAGGGGAGGTTCAGGCTGGACATCAGGAAGAAATACTTAGTGCTATGGTTTAGTTGATATGGGTAGTGTTTGGTCAAAGGCTGGACTTGATCTTGGAGGTCTTTTTCAACCTTAACGATTCTATGATATTTCCTACTGTTGTATTGAACCTAATTCTGCATTACGTTTTGGAAAGCCTCTCCCAGAGGTGCTATGCAAATACAGGATGTTAGATTCATAGAATATCTCCAGTTGGAAGGGACTCCCTGAAATAAAATGATATGTTCAGATGAATTTAACAGCATTAATAGCTATATTAAAAATATTACGATTGAAAATTTAAGACCTCTAATGCTGGTGGTATCACAATTCTTTTTAGGCATCATAACTTTAGGCCACACTTATGGCAATAATGGAAAAAATTGTAAACAAGAACCGGTGTCTCAGTGCACAGTTAACAATCTTGGTGTTGTGTACTCACCAGGTAGTATGCTCAAGGCATTAATTATGTAATCAAATAAGAATCAAAAATTACTGTACACAAACTCTTAATATAATTTTTAAACTATGGCAGTCCAGAACATTTTAGAAATCACAAGTAATATTCAAAGACTTGTAACTTGACAAAATACAGTACCTTTCCTGTCAAAAGAAGAACCCTTGTCTCTTCTGAAATGTAATTCCTGTCATTGCAGAAATCCTGTATAAAAGGAAAAATCAGTTTGTATTTGATGTCTCAATCTTGCTGTTGTTTTTTTATATACACCCAACTGACTTATCAAATTACAAGCTACTGTCAAGTGTTAGATATTTCACACCATGCAACCTGCTGACAAATGAATCCATCTACTAAAGACAGGTCAAACTAGTACTTTGGAGGAGATTTGTAGTGAGCATTACTGAATGACAGTATGTCATACCTGAAGTTAGGATTAACATTTTTCCTTCTTAAGTGAACGTGAATCGTTTGAGATGATGCAAAACTGCCCTATCTGTTCACTTGCATGTTTTTAACAGGAAGTCCAAAAAGAGGTTCTGTTTTCTCTAAACAAGTTGAAAGTTTTTACCCTTTGTCACCCTGAATACAGTTTGCACAGACCAAACCCCTGAATCTTAACGAAGGCGGCTAGCAGAGACACCAGCTCACTGTTACATGGCACCTGCCATTTCATAATTAAACAGGCAACCAGATTCAGCTTAAACAGACTCTGGAAAGGCTGTTAAAAAAGTCTAAGGCACTGAAAAGTGTCAGCAAGTATATTCCCTGGACAACGAAAACATCAGGTATGATCCAGAGAATTACTTGGGTTCCGCTTCTACTTTTCAGAAGTGTGCCTCTTGGAGAGCAGTAGTGCCATTGCTGACAGCAGAGTTGCACTTGCCAAGACTATTACTAGGCAATAAGAGGACTGACTTATACAGCAAGCAAAACAGCCAAACTGACAAGCTACCGACAAATAGAAACACACCACAGACAACATTAAAAAAAGTTCCCTTTTTTGTCTGATTTGCATTCCAATTCAGATATACATTCAGAATATACATATATGCTCACATATTCAGATGCACTTGCAAAACACATTAATTAAATGATTCAGCAATATGTGCTAACATATCAGTATTTATTTCAATCAGTTCTCACCTGGTTAAAAACATTTCTGCCTCACGTTCTTAATAAACAGATAGCATAACATACAGCTGATGTTAAAAAATTAACTGTTGATAAAAGATGTATTTTCTCACTCAGTATGTTATGGAGATAACCAGCTCTCAATTACAAAAATCAATGTATTTCCCCTTATTACTTCAGAAATTAAACTAACGAATTTACCTTTTCAGGTTGTGTAAAAAATTTGGTTGGCAATACAGGGTCCTTCGGTGAATCTGCATTGCACAAAGCACTTTTGCTGTTGATTACACATAGTGCTACATCACATACTGTGTAAAGTTTCTGAAGGGGAAAAAAAAAAGAAAAGCATGCTTTAGGAATTACTTAGTATTTTTACAGTGTACAGAGAATACAGTTCTTTAAAAAGTTTAAACTATGTGTTTAAATAACCACCATTAATGACGTATTTTGTAATCACATCATTAACCACAGAATTGGCTCCTAAAACACATAGAGAAGTCCTCAGTTTTCTTATGACACTGTTTATAAAAACTAGTAATACTTTACATGCCTATGCTCTACAATTGAAGCTCTTGCTCAACTGAATCACCATAAGTGGTTTCTCATCTCTTCTAGAAACTAACCAGTTTAACAGCAGCTGTACAATACAGTATTTCCTCCCCCAACAGCAGAAGATATGTATGCAGGGACCTAGACAGCAGGAGTTAAAATAAGGCAGGTAGTAACAGAAATATTTTTTTTTTAAATTGTTTATTAACTTTATTACATGTTATGTACTGGATAAGGTCAGCAAGCTCCTGAAAGAATGAGACTGAAAACATACAGACAATGCTCGCAATTAACAGTCTCTCTAAAAGACTATAAAAATGTCTGAGCTATCGCTCTCAGATTTCCTGCAAATCCTGCTCATCAACTGCCTGTGAAACCCTCAGCTCATCACCCAGCACTAATGTGAATTGCATTTCTTACTTCATTGGCCTTTGGCTCATCAGGAGACTGAGCATCCCGGGTAAGCTTGATGTTTTCTGACATCTTTTTCATGAAGGCATGGCTATTGTTTTCATTCTTTGTCATTAAAACTTCAAGCATGAACCACAGGCACCTAAAACGTCATAAATACACAAGGAATTACATTCCAGGTTTTATACTGCAGCTCCTACATACAGTGAAGTCTTAAAAAATTTTCTCAGCAGTACTAGCTTTTTCTTAAGAAACCACAATCAATTTGAAGATATAAACAGATAACATCATCCAAAGGTGTAAACAGCATCTAGACCTTTAACACACAAAACCTTCATCATACTCCTTGGAGTAAACCTGCCACCAAATTACTAACCTTATTATTACATCTGTAAAAACTGCCCAACTAATCAACATTTTCTCTTCCATACATGAATAGAAATAAGAATTCTGGTGCTACCATCATCCAAATGAAATTCTATAATCACTACCTTAGGTGCTGTCTGTGTCCCTATCAACCATGTACCATGATCACACACAAAACAGGCTCCAACAAATCATACTATTGCTAGACAGCTGCCTGCCTCAGATGGTCCCAAAACTGAGCAGGTCAGATTCTTGTTAATTTTCCATATGGGAGGTAAATTCTCCCAGACAAATATAATGAAATTAGCTTTCATCAGGTTTCTTTCTTTAAATCTGGTTTATTTATAGTGAGAATACATTATACTTTGACTAAAAGTTTATTTTAAAAAAATTTCAATTATGATATAAAGCACAACTGGTCCATCCACACTATCATTTGCTATCAAGCTCCACAGCTGCATGTGGCTAAAAGGTCAACAACAGTCACAATATGTTAAAATAATTCTTAGTTGGGAAATACATATGGGTGGTTCTGAGAAATGCAGGCTTTGCCAGTAGCTAATTAAATTCTAAAGCCTTGGAAGAGAGATTATCTTGTAAAAATAAGCTAATAAAAACTAGAAAAACAGGATGACTGACCATTAAAATTCCCTGTCCAAAAAAGCCCAAATCTTCTTAATTGATACAAACTGTAATGAAAGGGATGAAGGTACATTTCTCTCAAAAACTCAGAGGGTTGTGCTCCATCAAAACACTTAAAGAATTATGTGGTGTTAAAAAAAAAAAAGAAGACATCTATATTCTGATTTGCATCCAAGAGCTACAAAGATGACAGCAAATCAATCTGTTAGACAGATTTACATCCATCTATTCCCTGTTCTCAAGAACTCGAACAGGATGAATACAGAACTGGTAACATAGCACACTTATCCCTGTTCTCTAAATCCAGTGCCACCTAAAAATTACTACTGAGAACAAACTATACTCTACCAGTTAACTCATGTCAACTCCAATAGCTTGACTTTCTCACTAAGACAGTAAGTGAAATAAATAATTATCAACTCTGAACAAGACCTGTCCAAAACAACAGTAGGATTTTATGTAGAAAAAAATATGCACCTAAAGGAACAGTCACATAAAGTCAAGTCATTCTTTGTATTAATTTCAGTAATTTTGAATATGAATTAGGGAGAAAAACACACGGTCTCAAGATTTTAAAAAAACCCAAACCCAAACACACCTCTGTAGGACAAGCTTTAAAAACTTCATAACAGTAACTTGCACAGATTATGGTTAAGGAACTTGCTAAGCATGTATTTACTTTACATGACTGTATTTAGGCCATGTAAACCAAGATGAACTAGGGAGACAACTATAGAAGACATTGCCAAGTCTTTTCCAAGTTTGCAAGCATCTCCATTAACACTTTAAAAGTGAACACTAGGACTCTCAGAACTGTTGAAAGAAAACACTGTATCACATTAAATGGGCAACATTTTTCTCATATATCTCAGGAGACTCTTCAGAGAAGTATTCCTGCCAAAATTCCCATACAGAGTATTTCTTTGTTTGGAGCAGTCCTTTCTGGCTAGTTCAGCCAGTCTGTGACAAACTTAAGGGAGGAAATTTGACAACAAAGGAAAGCTATACAATGAGTGTCCAAAAAAATTCTGTGCACTGAAAAAACACTTCTCAAAGAAAGTATTAACTCTGTGACTGCAAATCAGAACTTGTTCCCATGCATTTTGGATAAAATACATGCTACAGGATGCTTTCAGATGTCACCAGGAACATGGAGTCCTGGGACAAAATGTAGACTTGTTGATCACCTAAAAAGTCTTCACTGACTTCAGGTCTGACCAGGTGTGAATCAAGGAACTCAGAAATCCAAACAAACCAAGTTTTTCATTTAGAGAAAGAATCAGACTTGGACTGTCACTGCTGAAGGTGCAGAAAGAATTTAAGATGTGAAGTGGTCTATTTGTGCCAAGAATGAACCGCTTTTTGGATGATGTATATTGTAGTATGTGGTCATACCTGCCTTTCTAATACAGCAACAACATAGTTCAGTTCCACCAAAAATGAAAACAAGAAAAGACCAAAACTCAAAGCTGTGTGGGTGGAGAGAGAAAACATGCTTTAACAATTTTTAAAAGTGTTAAAATGTAGCTATGTTTTAAAGTTAATTACAAGACATAAGGAACACAGAAGTTATAATTAAGATATGAAATATTATTTGAGGCATACAAGAAGGTCTGAAACGGGAACTAGCACAAAACAAGCTTCTGTATGACAGGATTGTGTACCATAATCTCTGCTGAATACGTTAAGAAGCACTAAGCCTGCACTGCTGATGTATAGTACAAATGAAATGTCAGCAGCAAACTTAGAATGAGTCCTAGTAGGTTTGCATAGGAAGAGGGGAAAAAAAATTTTCAATGAGGCAGGACTCTCACCAGGCATCAGTGGCATTGTGATTTTAAGTCTTGGAGAAGCTTTCTGTTCTGTAAGTTCCAAAATATTTGAACTGACATTACTTGACATCTTTTAAGTGTGTTGGGAAGTCCTACAGATATTCCTAGGCACAAAACCAAGACTCTAACATAACTGCTTACTTTAAAAAAGCCTAGACAACTCACTAATTTGGTATATTACAGTACAACCTACAGGTTAACATTTAGGCTTTCAGAATATATTGCTAAGCAGTTGTTAAAGACTTCTTCCCTTGCTTAAAGTGTTCCACATTTCCAAGATTATCAGCAGTATCTTGCAAAACAGTAAAACGAATATTTCCTCTTTCTAATCAGTTTTTTCCAAGCAGAGAAAAATTCTCAGCATAACAGTTCTAGAATCACTTGACACTTACTCTTTGACATCACGAAGCTGATCAACATCCTGAGGTTTTGTGAAATCTGGATCATGTGCCAGTAAGTGAATCATATACGGTACCACATATTCAGGCAGCAAGGACAGCAATTTTTCTACAGTAACAACAACAACAAAAAAAAATTGCCTCTGTATTACACACATACACATGCATCATAAGAAAAACTTCTTCAAAGTAACACTTTTTCAAACACAGATTGTAAAATTTTGACTTGCATTTTCTTCCTACAAATTTTACTTTTAATGCATCATTAAAAATAAATTAACAAGTTTTGCTACTACAAAACTACTTGGTTTTGCTTCAGGAAGAGGGTCATAAAGCCTAAAAATATCAGGAAACAAAATTTTATTTTTTGAGCAAAACAACTACAGTTATAACAGCACTATATTTTACATGTATAATTCTCAGCAATGTAAAAAGAAGTATCTTATGGTTTATGCTAATACCGAACTAAGTAAATTCAGATTTAAATACGTCTAATATAAAGATGAGGAAACAAACTTATCCAGTGTTTCTTTACAAAAGCCAACTGCTTACAATTTAAAAATTACTCCTTCCAGTTCAGTATTTGACTCTTGTATTCTTAACAATGTTACTGAAATACTAACCGTTAGCCATAGGATTCTGCTTAATATACTCTCTTCGTATACTGATGTTTTTGAGCAAGCACTGCCTGGCATGTGCTCTTCTCTCCTTCACAGGGTCTTTGGCACACAAAGCAAAGATTGCCATATATTCCAAAGGGAGCAGTAATTTCACAAGTGCCTTATGCAATTTCTGGGCAAATATCTGCCTCACTTGGTAGCACTCATCCTACAGCAACACAAAACATAAAAGCACAATCATCAAAATCTTGGTCTTAATAAAATAAAAAAAAAAGGCATTCAAGGTGGAATTATTAGGAGACATTTTAAAAATACCAACAGGTGCAGCACAACAAATATTTGAAATTAAAACTTGAATAACTCTTGTGAAAGCTGCAGTGAGGAATAGAATATACTTAAGTGTAGCAGCAATAAAAGTTCAGGTGTAAGGACTCTGAACTCAGTTAATTAGTCACTTCAATTCAAGTGTAGTTACTTACATTAATGACAAGTGCACAGAGCTGGAACTGTTCTGGGGTAATTATTTCATGGTAACAGGGTTCCTGTGCAAGTTTCATTATTGCACTACCAGCAGCTAATCGTAGTCGAGACATATCCGATTTACTATACAAACACAAGAGAGAAAAAACCAAACCACAACTCACAACTACCCTCAAATTACCTGCATGTCACAATTTCATCATTTTACAAGATCAATGAGCAAGCAAGGTTTTTCTCTGTCAGGTGAGGTCACAGTTCTATAGCTTCAGATCAAGCTAAATTAACCCAACCAAACTTGTGAAAGTAAGGTGCTCTACTTTCCCACAAAAAAACCCGATTTCAGTAAAACAGCGGAACGATAGCAGTTGAGTTTCTTGTTTTCCTATCACCATCTAAATGAAAGCAACAATTTTGCCACAGATTCTCTGCCCTTCCTTCACCCTCAAAATGAAGTTGAGGTGCAGTTACCTTATAGAATGAAGAAGCTCCACCCAAGATCACCAACTCCCAAGCATGTTAAATCTCATCACTCAATTGTTTTCAAAGATACTCCTGCAGGTCTTTTACTCTCTAGAATGTCTTTTACTATCAAGATACCTACAGAGTTCTGAATTGGCTTGTTAGTAAATTACAAGAAAGAAGGAGTATTAAGCATAATTTTATACTGCCATTCCACTCCTAATATTAAAACTCTAATCAGAACTATTTTCTATCATCCCATCAGGCAAAACTGTGCTGACCTTAACATTCCAAAAGCACTCTAAAAGAATCAATATTCTTTCAAATTCTACAACAAAATTTATGGAAGTCTGAAAGGAACAAAGTCTGACCTGATTCGCTTCTGTTCTGTCAAGTCTCCTTCACTGACGAGCATAGCTGACAATAACCGGAGTGTGGAGTTTGCCGATTTCGACTGGTTGTTTTTCATACCCAACAACCAGCGTACCAAAAGTTTAATTGCTTGCACCTAACGAACACAAACATATGAACAATCAACTTACTTCCCAAAGTCGATGAGGCACTAAAACCTACTGCTGGCAAACTGAAATTTCCATATACTCCTATTTATTATAGCTGATACATTTTTAAAGGCACAGAATGAAGCAGTAAATATTTACAGAGTGAAGAAGGAAGAGGCAGTCTTTGTGACCTCAGGACATTTCAATTATGGTTCAGTGTCTTCGTACAAGTGCATTTAGAGGATACAAGATAATTGCTACATGATTAAAAATAAGAGCAACTAGATAAACATTTCTAGAAATGGCCATAATTAGAGTCACATTCATCAGGGTCTTGATTTATTTCAAATCTGTTTATAAGTCAGTAAAGTCAAATTACCTTTCTTGTATGGAAAACTAAAGCTTTTACTCTCCTGATTTTATCAACAATCAGCATAACTAATGTCAGTAACTGAAGACAACAAAATGCATAGTTTCTCTCTGTTCTGTAACTGTGTGTACAATCCACAAAACCAATGCACACTAATGAGACTAATACAAAAGTACTCAAAGGGATTTATCCTAATATTCCCCACTGCACAACTTGAAAAAAAAGTAAATTTTTAATCACAGATATACGCATTATTACTGACAGCAGAACACTCACCTTTGCTAGTACTTCTGGAGAGACTTCTTCATCTGGAGACCACAATTTTCCATTTTTCTCACCTGTTGACTATAGACATTCATGTAAGTTTACGAACTGGTTCAACTCATACAGAAAATGCAGAAGTAAAAATGGAAAAAAAGTCACGGACTAGGCTTTCTTTCACAAAAATATCTTTTATAACACAATTATCACTGTATTAGCCACTTACAGAATTTTACTTTATTGACTCATTTAACAGAAAAGCTCTATTCCTCACAGAGTTAGTAACAGGCAAACAGCATAGTAAGCACTTACCAAAAAAAGAAAATCTTACCCTGTCATTCATTAGGAGATCTTTCACAATGAAATTTGCAACAACAGATTTCATTGGAGAAGCAAACTGGTCTGGAGCCAACATAGAAATATGACCCAAAGAGACCAAGGGAGTTATAAGTTGTTCTGGTACATCAGCATTCAAACTTCTACTAAGAGGCTGAGGAAGTAAAAAAAAAAAACCCTCAAAAACCAACTTCAGATAAGTAAGTTAGCATGTCTAAAAATCATTTATTTTACTGCTGGAGTGTTGATGAGTTTCATTGTTTTTCCATAAGAATTAATAATGTTAGCAAATCAAAATGGAGAAAGAATACAATTTTCTAATCAACAGAATAACCAAAATTCTCACATGAGTTAAGGGCAAAACAAATGCTGTATTCTCTTCCTGTTTTAACCGTGAAACATATTCAGACCTGAGAGACATGGGAAAAAACTCTGACTGAATTCTGTTCAGGAGTTGTGAAAACCTAAACTGGAACTGCCAGTGGTAGAAAACAGCACTCAAAAGCTTGGAAATCACCAGGGACGTTTCTTTTAGCCATCAGTATTTCCCTTCTAGGTAACAGTCACCAGGACAATTCCATGCTGCTCTATCACCCCACACCACTGCATCGTACTCTGGTATCAGGGAGGGAACAACCACTCTCACAGAAGTCTAAGCAGAGATCAAACTCTGAGAGCTTGATTCAAAGCTTTTCACACTTCTAAATTATACATAAGCTCAAAGACAGCCAAGATTAAGAACCTAAGATATTTTACAAGTTTTAATAATGTTATTATTTAAGAGACTACAGTGAGAAGTAATAACCTCTCTGCTCTGTATAAGACAACTTTTTGCTTAACAACTTGTCTAAGCAAGCAGTAAGTGAGCAGTAAGCTGGTGTCTGTCTGAGCTTACAGTCAAGTTGTTCTGCACTAACCTCCTCAGTGAGGAAAGGCTGTATTGTGCACAGACCTTAAAGCGCAATAATTTAAAACAGCTGGAAAGCAGAGGATGTTATCTCTTATTTTAGTATCTGCTAAATGTGTCCCCATGGGATTTGCTGTGGATCATTCCAACATGTTTAGCTTATTTGCCCCAAACTTATCGCATGTAGACAAAAAGGAATACCTTATCTATCAGATATCAGAATATTACAAAATCGTGACTTTAAGACAAACATTAGTAACTTGCTACTGTAAAATTAATGACTTATCTTGACTACCATTCATCTGTAGGTTTCCTGACCTCACAAACTGTTAACACACAGTAGGAATTAATGTTAATTAATGTTAATTCTTAATCAGTTAAGAATAGAAGCAAATCTGAAAACCAAAAAAGACATACCTCAAAGATCTGTGCAAGCTGCACTTCTTTATTTGAAAATATGGCATGTATACAGTGAACAGCTTGTTTTGCCTGATGGGGAGTGCCCCTTTTTGCTTTCTGATGCAAAATCGGAATTAGTGTTCTGTAAACATTAAACAGAATACTTCAAAATGCGATTTGCAATCTACAAAAAAATAACTATCTTCACATATACAAATCTATCCTCACTGTCTTATAAATCAAGCATTCTTTTGAAGTCTGTTCAGGAAAGATCACAGTCATAAAGTAAAAAGCAGGACGGAATTGTATTTAGTAATACTTGTTGAACATCTGACTGTGCACACACAAGTAGAAAACAGCCCACAGGAAAAAAAAAAAAGTCAAACATGAAAGAGAATAATGTTTAAAATAAAGCCATTTAGGGAGCCAAACATAAGGTGGGCGGAACCTGACAGGTTCAGCTAGGGTAAATTCCTGGACTTGTTTTCCAAGCCTGGAAGTGACAGGGCTGAAGAAAATCTATGAAAGCTAGGAATAACCATTAAACAGCAGTGTGTTTACAAGGCCTTTACTACTGTAACTTTGGTCTTTAATTGCACTGTATACCCAAGTAAACAACTGCTTTATTAGGAATTTTGGAATTTGAATCCCCTGAAATCTATCTGCTGATCAGAAGCCACTGAAGGAAGGAGCAGGGCAGAAGCCACTTCAGAGCCCAGGTCCAGGTTGGTCAGGTGTTCAGTTTCCCTGGCCAGACAGCGCTGGCAGGCAGGCCTGGCCCCTGCGAGGGCATCAGCTGAGACACTAACTGGTGATGTTTGCCATGCAATTCTCCCAGCAACTGACACGAAAAAACAAAAGTGCCCAGAAAGAGTCTGACACAGAACAACTAAGAAAAAAAATTTCCTAGCTTTCTTGAAAAGCTCTGTAGCAATACAGCATTCAGTACATGGATTATTTAGTACATGGATTATTTAGACACGTTCTACATAATCTAAATCAGCAACAAGAGGCAAAAGAGCAGCTTGCAGAGTTCAAAGAACCGAAACTCAAACATCTTCCTCAAAACCCACACAAGATCCAAATCTAAACAAAAGAGTTAAAATCTAAACCTAGAGTTAAAATAAGTTTCAATGCCTAATCTACAGTTTTCATGCTGTAAATAAATGTACATTAAAAAGCAGAAGGGAAAGGAATACTCACGATCTTATCTGTGGCAAGTCTGTTTCTATTTTGTGACCCGTGTTTCTGAAAATCTGTATGGCTGCCTCAGCTACCTTATCATCTTCCATCCTGAGGCACTGTAGCAGAGACTCATAGGTCTCTGCAGAGTGGAACGAGGTAGGATGTGTAAAGGACAGAACCTGTAGATACACAATAAAACAAAGGTATATTTATTCATGGTAAATGAAACATCAGAAAAACAAAATTATGGCTGTTTATGAGCATTACCATCAACATACATAGCTGTAACATGCTCATATGAAATTACTACATTCAATAGTTGCACTTTGGAGAAGGTTATATATAAATTTTCAAATAAATTCACATATGTTTTGTTCTTCAGGTCCTCCCCTCCTCCAAATATTTTATAGGACACTACATTATTTGAATATATAAACATACTTCTTAAAATGAATACTTATTCAACATATTTGTTTGTATTTCAATCTACTTAAGAATGTTTCTTTTCACTTCACTGAACTGAAATTTTGATTTCTCCAGAATCTATAATCCCTGGGCAGAAAAGAAACCTAGAAGGTTAAGATATCTACAAAACATAGATAAAACAAAATGTAGGCTACTGTCCTTTTAATCTAAAGCTAATGAAATATAACACAATCTGTTAAACAGGAGAAACACCAAGCAAGAAACTAAACATACAGAAAGTCAAGGCAGGACAAGAGATAACAAAAGGTTATCCCACAGCAGACCCATATTAAGTATAACATAAGGTAGGGAGAACATAAGGAAGATAACAGAAGGTAACACAAGGTAGAGAGAACAATGAAAAGTTGCACGTATATTGTGAATTCTTTGGATATATCTTAGCTTGGTTTCTTTGATCAGAGTTGCCCACTTGTGTGATTATTAGTGTGTGAAATAACATTCTCCACAACACAGCGACAAAATCTTCAACTTTGGCAGATTTCTTTTCTCAGCTACATTAGCAGACAGACATTACTTCTTTGCATACCTCTGTATTACTATTCCTACCAAGGTTGCCATTACCAAATTTGGTGTGATACAACTCCATAAAACTCCACCTTGTTCATTCACACTTCTGAAATATCACACTTTAATTATGTAACCTTGCCCTCCATTCCTTCCTATATTTTATACTCCCCTTCGTAACATATTCAAAATAGTCTCATTAATGACCATCCAAATCCATCACAGATGTTTGCCAGACATCCTTCTTTCTCCCCCTGCCACTTCACAGCACCACTGAGAACACAAATTCCCTTTTTTTCTCCACATAACTTGGTCCTTGAGCTAATTGCTTGCTTTCCCTTCCGGTACCATACAGGCCCAAAAGAAGATGTCTCTCCCAGTTTACCTGTTTATTTTCCTCTCACTTTACCTCTGCGCCACCTTCTATATGACTTCCCTAAGCAGAAAACAATTTCTGCTTTAACACGCATATTTCAACTCTCAAAACATACTTCTTCCAACAAACCATCTCTTTAATTATTCTTTTTACAAGAGAGAATTAATAACAAAACAGTTTCATACATTAAAAAAATAAATATCTAAGTAATAACTATTAAAGGCATGCTAACACTGCATTAACGTAGCTTACCTTGAGAAGTTCAAGTCCTGCACGAATAGCAGTATCAGGACTTACACCCTCCTCTTCATCATCAGCTGTCCCCTCTATGGATTTATTCATTAGTTTTACTAGTGCACTGAAATAAGAGATACAAAAAGAAAACAAACTTATAAGTATGACAATGTTGAAGGTTGGACATACAAGCAAGATCACTTGGTTTTGACAATAAAGAAAGGGAAGGCAATAGAACTTTGAGGCCGGTGTTGATGTTGCTGTTTGGTTTTTGTTATTTTCATTCAAGTTATTCCATTATTCCTTTTCCTTCTGATTTCACTTTCTGCAAATATAATTCTTCAGGGAAAAACAACACCAAAAATCCAACAAAAAAATCCTCCCCACGCTGGCGGCATTAGATCAACACATAGTTGCAGTAGTTTCAGAATGTAATTAGGTTGTCAGTGAACTCTCAAAAGAAATCAAAACATTCTCTTACACAATCCCCCGAAAGCTAATTAATACAGATGCTACATGGAAGACTGTGTTGCAGTTTATTATGTGAACGTTCATCGGGAACTCCTATACTTTTAGAATAATTTGCAGACAGCTCCAAAAACAGTTGCATCCCCTAGGTTGCTGGAAATTAATACTTTACATAATTTTTTACAAAAAGTACATATTTAGTGCTAGGACAGATCAATCTAAATCCCAAGGAATTCTTTTTTCTTTTTTTTCTGTCATTTCCATCATGTCTATGATCATTCACGAGTCAATCATTCATGGTCTTTCAAACTTACCTAATGGCTTCTGAGTCAATATGTACAGGGGCAATTCTTTCCAAAAGAAATTTGACCATTTCCAGAAAAGGATTTGTTGGTTGCTTAGGATTTGCAAGTTTCCGGGCTATCTCTCTCTATAAGAATGTTAGATACAAACAAGAATTACATTCATTTCACTTCCTAGGCATGTTGAAGAAGCTATATATAGTCACTTCTTTTTGCCACAGAGATTGTCTATATAATCAGTGAAACATATTTTAAGGGGGGGCTGGTGTTATCTCCAAATCTTTCTTCTATCATATTAATATTGAAAGCAGACATCTTTTACCAAACTATTTAAATTGGTTTCAAGTTAAGAGTTCTTCAGGAATTCATAAGGAATTGCAGGCCAGATCCAAAATAGAATTAAGGAAGAGCTAAGTGCAGTACACAAGATGTAATCCAGAAAACTGTGGGTAATCCTGCAGTACATATAAGACTTCATAATAATGAAAAAGTTGCACTAAAAGCTACATGACTGCAGATGTGCAGAAGCACTACACTACCCTGCCTACAACAGATCTCAAATGGTATGTACTTGCCTATGAATGTTCTGGATCCAAAAATCTGTTTTCCCCTCTGAATGTACAAATTTCAAGTGCATTAAGTTCAGCTGCAGACTCAGAGAAGGTATTTTTTGTTTAGAACAAAAGTCTAAAAAATCTCTCAAAGAAACGACTTCTTGACCTTCCTTTTCTTACAGGGTTAGATGCTGCAGACCTACAAACTCTTTTGCTGTTAGGTTCTGTTATGCTCTATTAACTTCAGGGAGAAGGAAGAAGCCTTTCTCTTGAAATTGCAACACTGCATTTGCAAAGTACAAAATTTACTAGTCTAGAAGGAAACACACTCTCTACATCAAGTGTTTAGGACGTAATTCTGAAGGTCATCCTGCTCCCTTCCCCACACAATTTCCAAGCCATTAGACAAAACCCAATAAGCCTATGCTTGTTTATAGATGACCTTTGTCATTTCTGTCAATGAAATTGCTTACTTTACTTTGGGATCATACAAAAAAAAATTAATTTGTGATTGTTGGCAGAATCTGGAAAAGTCCAATTTAAAATTAAGATGTGTATTGTCATCAAAGAGATTAAATAAAATGACAAAGATTTATCTCAAAACAGTGTTCTAGGATGAAAAACAAATTAATAATATGTGAAGGGTGTAATATTTGACTTGCTGGTACTCAGAAGTTGCATTAGTGTGAGAAGACAGGAATCCTACCACAAAAGAGACACTTGAAATAAAATATTTTAATGAAATAAATTAATCTTTTAGACTTTATGCTTGCTGCTCACAATCCCAGGAAGGATTAAAGCTAACATTTTCTTAGGAAGCAAGATGACGATCATAAACTATCTTTTCCATAATCACTACCTGTTAACTAAAAAGGCATTTTATAAAAATTGGAACTATAAGAAAACCATGTCTAGGCAGCAAAAGAGACCATTACTTCCAAATAACTGTTTTAAGCACAAATACTTAAAGCAGAAAAGTTTGCTTTTCCATTTCCTTACCACACAGACATCTGCCTGTTTGCAAGAACATGTAGGGCTAATTAACAGTTCAAGCTGGGACCGAAGTTTCTCATCATCACCCAAAACCTGATTGAATTTCTTCACAAAATCTTGTGCTTTTCCAGGATCTGGAAGGTTTTCTGTATGATTAAAAACAATTTAACATAAGATAAATTTGCCACTTTAGCATGCTAAGATTCACAGAAATACAGCTTCCAGGAATGCTGTAGCAACAGTTTATAGAAGTTATTAACACTTACTTGCTATGGTCATCAGCTTTCCAAACATGGCAGCACTGTTTGCTTCTGACTGAGGACAACAGCAAAAATAAACAAACAAATCAGCAATATCTCCTTTATAAAATACATCTTTAAGCCGATCTGTTAGTTGTTCTGCAGCATTATTGAATCTTATGGTTTATGCTTTTGTTTTAAGAATAGACACTAGAATAGTGCAACACTATTGTTAGCAGGAAAATCATCTTGCAATATCAAAGAACTGCAAAAATTCACTAATTCACAGAAGATAAAAGAAAGAGACCCCAAGATCCCCAAAGAAACAATTCCCCCAAGCCCACTCACACACCAAAACCCCAAAGCAATGCCCTTCTATTTAAAGTTTCTACTAGTCCAAAGATATGCTTGTAAGTAAAATTCCAGTAGAAATACTTAAAAACTTGTGTTTTCTAACCAACAGGGAATCATTGCTTTGTGTTACAACATTTTCCATTCTCAATATACACTAGAACATGAGAAAGAAAAAAGGTCAAAAGCGAATAAACTTTCAAAAACTTCTTCCAAAGTTACCGAGCAATACTATAAAAGAATGATCAGCATAAGGAGGTCATATCCATTTAAGAATTACTACAAGCAACTTTACCTAATGAAAACAGAACATTGTCTACATATGGAAAGCAGCAGAATAATGAAGTCACACTGAACAAATAATAGAATATTAAAGCTCCCCAGTAAATTAGTCTAATGGGTCCACTGGATAAAGTATAAGTATTTTCAGAACCGTACAGTGGGCTGCTTATGCAAGTCTAGCAGTTCTCGTACGTGACTCCTTAGCATGTTCTGGCACTTCCACATCTCATTCAGTGCTCTGCAAAAATGCAAAACCAGAAAAGTAAAGCTTACCAACGTATTCATTGGTTATTCATTTATCCTACAAGTGCAACACCTGCTAGCTACAGTGAAAACCTAACAACTATTAAAAATAACTTTGCAAAACAAGGCTGAACTCATTTTTTCTTTTTACAGAACATCATCTCTCTCTTATTCTTTCTGGAACAATTTCATACACCCAAGATGGTCATAGTATTTCTTACAACCACCCAAATAAAAAACAGGCCACTATCAACCAGAATTCAGTTACAGATATCTTCATCATGGTCCCCAATACAGAGCAAATCTAGAAGTCATTTTATTTAAATATTTTTATTTAAATCCTGATAATACAAGTAAGATGACACAGATGTTAGAAAAGCCTGAGAAAGCAAGTATTTGCTGAATACAAACTATACTCACTTGACAGCATTTGGATCCAAGCTAGCATACAAATAGTACAAGCACTTCATTCGCTCTTCCGTTTCCAAATTGTGTGGAACAAGATACTGAGCAAAGATTTTCTCTACCAGTAATCTGCAGGTAAAGAAGAAAAAAATTGTACATATCCAGAAGCGGTGATACCTTTCAGACAAGCTGAAAAGGTAAGAAATAGTGGAAGTCATTGAAACCAGATTTTTCAACAAAGAAAGAAGACAAAAAGGTAGTGGCCTTTATCTCAACTATAAAGATGCCTTCCACTGCTGACAGAAAGATTAGCAAGAACTGCTTCTTAAGAGCTTTTCCATGTTCTTTCACTTTCACCTATAAGAGGGAGTAATTGCTTTATCTGTCACCATCCAGCCTATCCTTTTTCTTGAGGATCTGAGAATCTCCCTTTGTTCACTCTCATATATAAGGAAGGAATACAGACAGTAAAAAGCTCAAATAAAGGAGAAAGAATACAGGAATGTAACTCAAATGGGAGGAAAAGTAAAAATCTGAAGTATCTTCAAGGGAACAGTTAAGATAGAACTGTAGTACTTGAGAAACTACTTGTTATTCTAATACACAAGGTAAAAATCAGCATTAAAACAGTGGAGATGAAGGAACACTAAAACATATACAACTAAAGGAGCAAAAGGAAAACTAAGTGAGAACAAACCAAACCAGCAAAACCATTCTCCAATTATCTTTTTAAAAAAATACATATTTAAAGTTTTACATAAAATATCAACCTTGAACAACAAAATATAGCCCTGTCAAATGAAAGAAAATTCAGCCATTAATTTAATTCATAGCAATGAGAGCTGTGCACAACGTTCAGCTATACAATTTGCTCTTTATGGACAAAAATTGTGTGGGTTTGAATTTTAAAACTTTTTCCATTATATACTAGTACAGTAGTACATTAGTACTAGTAAGTACTCTAGAACTGCCTTGAACAAAGACCATAAGAAGGCAGCACAGATCAAACACACCTCATTTCTGTTCAAAGAAAATTCCAAAACACATGATGGCAAGGCAGAGGAATAAAGGATGATCATGAATATGGATACCATTATCTCAAGACACCTCATTAGTATTATAGAAAACTTGGCTTTCCATCTTTAAATGTACATTTTACTAGTGATGACTCCAAGAACTAAATTGTTTGGGGAACAAGATCTTCAGATCTCAGGGGATTCCACCTGGTTAACACTAGGATACTGGAGGCATCAGAATTCTTCCCAATTTATGAACATGGCTCTAGCTCATGTCTGTGTAGAAACACGTTCCAGAAAAGCTGTCAATACAAATGGAGAGGCTGTATCATCCTGTCCCTGGTTCCTGTTGGTTAGGGTCAAGATTTACAAATCAGGAATAACTCCAAGACACACTTTTTCCCTGCGAGGAAAGTCGCTGGCAAGCACATCAAGAGTGGGTAACAGGGCACTGTTTCAGATGAGGTTATTTTACTCCACATTCCCTATGCATTTATTGTAAAACAAAGCAGCTCAGAGCACACAGGTGGCAAATAGCTCCATGGTTAGAAGTTCCCACTCCTGAGTACACATGTATGTCAATATTCAAGCAACAACAAAAACATTATCAAGTGACTGAGTTAGCAATGTGGAGAAAATTTGTTCTATTCCACTTCATGTCTGAACTCTGTGTGATACTGAGCTACTGTCTTTTGAAAGACCCAGTGTTATCTCATGCACCCAGTGGATCATACTCCAAGGCTCAGAGAGCTGTTACTCCTACTTTTTATCCTCTTCCCTCATTATGGACGGAAAATAGGCCAGAGTTGGATAATTTTGACCTGCTCTTATGTGTTTAAAGAGTTGGATAGACTGTCTTAAAATATCACAGCATTTCTACAGCTCTTTAGGTGCTAAAACTTTACAATTCTGACAAAATTAACACTGAAATGCATTTGTTTCACCACTGGGACCAGGAAACCAATCCAATGACATGACAGAGCTAGAACTTAAATGTCAGCCTTGAAAACCAGTAACATTTGAATTAAAAATTCAGGGTACCAAACTGAACTATAGGAACACTGAAAATCAAGCCACCAATCTCTCAGTGTGGATACCCAGAAAACAAACAGCATACAATCCATGCCTACTCATGAAAAGACTAGTTTCAATAGCTTAATCAGACTTTCAGAAGAAATCACGTCACAGAAAGAAACTCAGCTTTGGTGACATGCTGTTTCCTCGAAATTCCTTGCCTTATTTCCATCAGTGTTCTGCATTTTCTGTGAACAGGAATACAGAAAACATCTGCCCTATTCACTATACAATTCAATTAATTCTCTGCTTGCTCTCAAACCTGTGTAGTGACAGTGAGACACTAGAAAAAACACAAACCTCTCACTGCAAATTAAAGTGTATTTTTATGCACATACACATGCTAAATTAGCTTTGTATAAACTATGTGAAGATTTCCTAATTTTTCACTGCAGTGGTTAAAAATTCACTATCATAACTGGCTACTGACAGAGGCTATTAGCCCATTCAGACCAGTCACCAAAATAACAAGACATACTGAGGTAGTAGACTGTATAAGTAAGGTCCTAAGAAACTCTATAAGGAATTTTCCAGACTGCCACATTAAAAATCTAGGTTGAAATTCTACCTTCATGCGATCTCACCGTGTGGCTCTTCTCATGACACAATTAATAGTGAGAGTTGAAAACTATCTTCCAAAACCTTGGGCAAACACCTTTTCCAACACCAAAATGGTACTTCAAAAGTTAAAGAGACTGATGACAAAACAAGGAAGACAAGCTACACACGAGTGGAAGCACCCCGATATTTCTTCAGCTTTTGTTCTGTCAAAAGGTCCATTTTCTACACAGCATACCAAAAGGATAGGTCTGTGTATGTACTCTGGTGTGTACATGCAAGACACTCATAGATCATGGATTTTAACATGCTGGCCTCTGGAAAGCAGTAACGCGAACAAGAACTGGGCAGAGTAAACACCAAATTTGACTATTTGACAATTTCTACTACTGTCACAGATCTAGTTCCATCAGTAAATAAAATGAATCCATAAACAGATAATGCAACCATCCTGAATATATAAGTACATATGTTAATGATCATTAATTAAATACATCATACATAAACCCACACATACAGAATATAACGGCTTTCATAGGATAAGCACATTTTTAGAATATTTCTTATCACTATACACTTAAAAGTAGGAAGGCTTAGGTTGACTCACTTGTCATCAATGCTATTTTGATAATATATGTGCAAAAGTTTATCCTTTATCCAGCTCACTTTCTCTGCAGCATCTTTTCCAGCCTCGGCATGAAGACAATACTTCTTGTATAGCTGGGCAAGACCCATCATAGCTTCTTTTCTTACTCGCCACTTGAGGGGGAAGAAATGAAAAGGAGGTGGGGAAGTGATTCTGGTAAATAAGTATCAAACATACACAAAATACAGTAAAGATATAGAAGCGTGAAAGACAGAACAGTCACTTTCTGGTCTCCTATACTTAGCCACTTCAAAAGCTGAAAAGGGCAGATTAGAGCCCCTAAATGAGACATTGCAAAGCCTCCATAATGGGTTTGTTCCCTGTACTATGCAGATTCAGTATTGTCAGTACAGAGGAATCCACTACTCCTCTGTGCCAAGCAAAGAAAATCTGGGGGCTAGGTAGCATAAAAAAGTTAAGTACAGCTTAACATGTATGCCTGAATAAGTGTCTTCCTGAGCCGGGATTTGGAAGGCTTATCTATTCAGACAGGCACCAATCAGAGGTGGCTGACTTCTTTCTCCTCGTTGCTTCTCACTGTCTTACAGCACCTTTGTCTAGACATGGGTGGTCTAGAACTTAGGCCTATCTAAACCTAGTACGGCTTGAACTCTTAGGCCACTTTCCAGGACAGTGGGAGAGGCCCATTTTGCTGAAGTCTCAAAGTAATTGCTCTAAAACTCCAGGAATTCAGGGGGAAAAAAAAAAAAAGTACAACGGCCACAGGAGTTTGTGGGTTCTCATCATCCTTGCTTTGGTGGTCACTACTTTATCCCCTCAAATAAATAGGAAAGATCCCATTATTAAACAATTAAACAGACAAGATCCCTAAGCTCTCTGATGCTGACTTGTGGAAGGAATCATACCAAAACAGACTGAGAATTAATTTAGACAGAATAGTGTCTCACACTGAATGATTTACAAAGAAAGCCTCAGAAGAACCTTGTTTTCCCACACCATTTAAAAGAAATGCATGAAATTCAAACCAAAAGAGACCATTTCTTCCAGAACACTAGGTACTTGAATTCCAAGGACTAACAATGCTCAGATCATTTCACCCTATGAAGCATAAACGAAGATACTATTATTCATACTATGCGTAACTTCCTCAATCTTATTAAAATAAGGGCCTGTCTCGGTAACACTGAGATACTGTACATTTAATTTCTTCACAGTTTTACTGAGTGACTTCCTTTTCACAAAGGGCAATGAAGAAAATATAGCTTATGTCACCATAAGAGCCTTAGACACCACTAGCTGTTGGAGTAAGCTGTGTCAAGAAGATGGAAAAAATAAACTTGTATTTTCACAGAACCATACAATATGCTGAGCTGGAAGGGACCCACAACGATCATCGAGTCCAACTCTTAGACCTGCACAGGATCATCCCCAAGAGTCACACCATGTGCCTGAGAGTATTGCCCAAACACTTCTTGAACTCTGTCAGGCTTGGGGCTGTGACCACTTCCCTGGGGAGCCTGTTCCAGTGCCCAACCACTCTCTGGGGAAAGAATTTTTTTCTAATATCCAACCTAAACCTTCCCTGACACAACTTCAGGCCATTCCCTCGGGTCCTGTCACTGGTCACCACAGAGAAGAGATCAGTGCCTGTCCCTCCTCTTCCCCTCACAAGGAAGTTGTAACTGCAATGAGGTCTCCCCTCAGTCTCCTTCCTCTTCTCCAGGCTTAACAGACCAAGTGACTTCAGATGCTCCTCATACGGCTTCTGCTCAAGGCTCTTCACCATCTTCATTGCCCTCCTTTGGATGCTCTCTAATAGCTGAATAATTTTCTTATATTGTGGTGCCCAAAACTGCACACAATATTCAAGGTGAGGCTGCCACAGGGCAGAGCAGAGCAGAACAATCACCTCTCTCGACCGGCTGGCGACACTTTGCCTGATGTCCCCCCAGACACAGCTGGCATATTTAAATGTTAAAACAAGTAACAGGTCAAGACAGTACTGACTTTGCTAGTACACAGTCTAATACTTAGTTTTCACCAAAAAACCCAATTTTAGCTATAAACAGATGTTGCTGTTTAACTTCTCTGCAGGAATCTGTTCACACCCATTGTGACCTAAAGCGTATTTAAAAAAAATAAAGGTCTGCAGGAGGAACTTTTTCAGAAAAGTCTTAATATTTTTCTGCATTCAGATGTACCCTTCCAATGCAATTGATAGCTTCATCAAATACCCTGCATGACACAGGAAGAATGGCAAAACTATTGTCAGAAGACAACAAAAAAGGATTGCAAGAAATGATTCTAGCAAATTTAAGCCTAAAATGAAAGCAGAGTACTTAACAAGGGGTTAATAAAGAAAGGTCAATATTTACAAAGACATCCTATATTGTTAAGGTCTATTTCAAATGCTAAGTATTTTCTGTAGTCATTTCTAGTTAGTGCTCAATTTTAATCTCTCCTCAGGTTATATTTTCATTAAAGCTCTGTCCAGAGATTTTTATAAGAGAAACATCATGTACAGATGAAGTTATTCTTCACTGAGGACTGCCTAAAAAAGCACCTAACACTGAAATGCACTGTATCATCAAACCTATGACTGGTGTGAAATGACTTCGCCAAACATATTAGGAACATTAAGTACCACTTAATTTAAAGCTCTGTGAACTGAAAAGCCCTAGCTCTGTGGAAATTAGTACCATAGCTGCACAACTGACAGACTTACTGATGGCAACCTGGTATAGGAGAACAGAGACATTATGTAGAAGACACAGTAACAATCATCCCATTCTCACTAGATGGAAGTCCCAGTGGGAAGTGGTGGTTACACTAAAAGGTTTTGTATCTCATAAATGACTTTTTGGACATGTTTGTTTAGTGGCTAAAAAAGAAGGAAGGTGATCTTAATCACTATTGAGAAACATGCAAGGTCAAGCTGCAGGTTACACTAATTGAAGAGCTGCTTTATAATAGTGAACATACTCGAAATCAGTATTTCTCTGTGCAAAGAAAATACTCTTTTCTCAAAATCCATTACAGTAACATTCCCATTTAAAAAGAGGAATAAACAAAAAAAAGAAGTGAAGTAACCAGTTAGAATGAAAGAGGCTACAGAAAGGATACCCCCTATCACAAATGAACAATAGGGACAAAAAATAAAAGGAATCAATGTGGCTACACAGCCCAGAGAAGTCTGCTATTAAACATCACCCCCCAAAGACCATGGAGCCACATCTGAAAAAGCATAAACAGGAAAGAGCATAAACTCTGTCAAGTTGAAAGTAAATCCTTGATGAAGCATGGGCAAAAGTTTCAAAAACAAATTATGAAAAGCATATTGAATAACATCTTCACCAAAGCCTCTAGAAGCAGGAAGACTTCCAGGCAGACCCTTTTTGTAGGACTGAAAGACAAACAAGATTTATTCAAGGAGAGAGGTCCGAAGAGGTTTGTTAAACCGTCATTAGGAGACATTTTAAAAAAATTAATAAAATGAGCAGTAACAAAATCATTAAGACCAGGTGGTATCCCATCCATTACTTTTATAGGAATTCAGAAATGATATAGCAAATACTAATTATTCTCTTATTGCTATCTATCGATGAACAGATTGAAGACAGCAAATGTGAAAGAATCCAAAGGGTTCCAAGAGGAACAATGTACCACTCATCAGAACATCTTATTTTGAATGAGCAAACAGGTTGAAACAAAACAGTAACAACAACAAAGAGCTGACACGACTGAAAAATAAGTTATGGAAATGAGTCACTGCCCTTTACAGAATGGGAAGTTTTGTCTAAGAAAAAATAACTTTTAGCAGACCAGAAGTACATCAGTAGAATGCATTAGGATCCCAAAAAAACTTCCAATAAAGTCTCACACCACAGGATCTTAAAATAAAAATCCTGTTGCGAATTAATTTTTAAGTAAACATAGGGGACAATGGGTGGAAACAAATGACTGATTTTTACAATGAAGGGAACAAAGGGAACACACAGACAGAGTCAGAAAGAAATCTCTGATACTTAACATAAAGAAAAATTAGAAAATGAACTGAACGGAGTGTATAAAATTTATTGAGGTAGTCAGATCTAACATTTTAATGAAGAATTGCAGAAATGTCACACTACTGAATTGTTACAAAGTGAAATGGAAGAACTTCAGATTAAGGCCAGGTTTTCCCACCAGCATTAACTCTGCATGGACAGTATTAGGCAATATATCATCTAAAACTATTCAGGAAAGACACTGTAGTCAAAACTGTCAGCTCAGTGCTCAGAAACAGCGTAAGAGACCAAATGTTTCACAATAAGGAAAAATATGTACACAACATGGTGCACATCGTGAATACCATTGCCAAGTCTGGTCACCTTAGTTACAACAGGATATAAAACATCCAGACAAGAATGATCCAAAGAATGCAGTAATAATTTGTGTGGAAGTTAATCAGGTGATTCTTTAAACTGGAGGGCAAATAACTGGAAAAGATATGCTATACATATTTATTAATCATAAGTGGGTCAAAGAATATTCATTATTTTACATAATGCAAGAACTATGAGATATCCAGTGAAATTATCAGGCAAGTTTAAAAACAAACAAGTGAAGTTATTTTTTCCAAATGTGCATTAAACTTGAATTTGCTGATGTATACCATGTATGATTATGAAGTACAAGTAAGTTCAAGAAAGAACTCGATTAATACATGGAATGAAGTTCCATTGAAAGCTGTGATGTACGTTATCAAGCAGATTTAAGAAATCATTAAATCACAAATTGCTGGAAGCCAAAACTGACCACTATGAGAATTATAAAGGGTTATAGGGCCCTTTGGCCTTAACATGCGTGACAATTCTTATTCTAACAATATGACTGTCTTTCTCACAAGTCAATGACCCTATTTGCTTGATAACTGTGTTGATTGATGCCACCATATTATGGAATCTGCATTAAGATCTTCTTGCAAAATTATTTTTCCCCTGCAGCATTCTTCTTAATAGTCAACTCTTCTCTGATTCTGTGGCTTTGGTTTTTTGGTTTTACTTTTACCAAGGTATACTAGAAGCAGATAATTTCTGAAAATACAATATTAACACTTACCCGTTTGTCTAGCGTTCTTTCCCTTACAAAGCCAAGGAGCTGGTCATTGACTAAAGAAAGATCTCTCTTGCCTGCAGTAATAATTGTAACAATAACATCATGTCGAATGGCTTCTTCTGGGTCATGTGATCTAACCTTCAAATATTCTGTTACGATCAGAAACAATGAAAAGCTTGGCTTATTTATGTAGGTGTGACATATTCTGATTTATTAATAATGTTAAAACAATTAAATGTCAGTCATATATCACAACCATGTAATCTATTAAACTTATAGCTACCCACAGGAAGTATCTGTTCCAATGTTTTCTACGTTAAATAAACAATTAGATAACTGTAAATATCAGAAGAATACAAAAGTGAATAGCTTTTATGATAACCTCATTTGCAACAAGCAAATGAAAGTGGGAAAAAAAAGCTGATTAGAATATACTGAAAAAAAAGGGGGGTGAGTGAATGAGAAGAAATAAGATGAGAAGAAACTCTCATTCCCAAAGAGCTAAAAAGTTAAATAATGAATGAAAAATACCGACAATTGCTGTAGGATAGCTTGCATCAAAAAAAGAACAGTTTTTCAGTGAAGCCTGAAAATCTGCTCATAGTTAAAATAATGCTGTAGTGAAGGAAGACACTTCATTGTTTAGATCAGCAAAACAGCATTTTCTGAACTCAGTGGGAGAGTACTGGGGAACACAGTGACTGTTCTTGAAAATAAGTCAAGATGTTGCACCAATATTTGCTCTGACTTGCCAAAAGTTTCTTTAGAACTTCAAATTACTTTAAAATTCATTCTGCAATGCATAGCTTCTTAAACACACACGCACAGACAAAGTCCATACAAAGTCACACACTCCTCTTTTACTATAACTAGCACTTGTCTTCAGCAGAAATCAATTACTCAGTGTTAGCTCTTCCATCCAGCATCAAGCATCAGACTTGATACATTTTAGAACCACGCTTTTATGTAAAAAAATAATTATACACTTCCTTGCTTATTTCGTAAATTATTCTAAACCCCTGCACGAGCATCTCACCAGTGAGGTCTTTTGCTAAGTCTGGATGGTTCATTAAACAATGACTGGCGAATTTCACACTTTCTAATCTCACAGGGACATGGATATCATTGAACCTAGAGGGATAGAAGATGATGAATGTTAATTTTTAATTAGCCTTTCAAATCATGATTATTCTCTATGTAGTAACATGCGTTGATAGTATGTTCTGTTAACTATCAGAATACTTCTATGTGACAAAATAATAGAATATAAAGGTTCTGAATTTATCTCCATAATACAAACGTTCCTCATACAAATTTCTGTTATTCCTCGTGAAATTAAGTCAGGACTAAAATTAAAGCATGAATATGCTGTATGGGGAGGTAACGTTGAACTAACAGATTTTTGTCCACTGACTTTTGAACACAATTCTCCACAGTCAATATTGTGTGTGCATATATAAACACAGGCAAAATTATAAAAATGTACACTGTCATGTAATATGTACCACTTGAAAGCATTCACTTTTTTAGAAATTATAAACTTCTATATTTACGGAAAAGGAAGTATCTCTTCACTCAAAAAGGTAAAAGCCAAACAAAAGACATACAGTTGCAGATACAGGTGAACAGTATGAAATTTCAGACAATGCTGGCATAGCTATTGTGTAATTTCTGCCGTGTGTGTAATGTACTGTCTATCTAACCTATATGCTTGTAGCTGACAGCAAAATAGCAGCAGTTCTTCAGGCTTCTTCATTCCAAAATGTAACTGTGTGCAATTCTCTGTTTTCAAGATTTAACAAAGTAACTTGTTCAAATATAAACAAACAGTTATATCCTTTTAAAAAAACAATGACAAATGCAATACTAAAAGAAAATTCAGAACAAAAAGAATAGAAATTTAGAATTCCATCCCATTTCTCTTACCGCCCAAGAAAGCACTGCCAAAGAGGTCGATTTTGCGTGGCCAGATCAGAATCTTTGGAGCCAAAGAGTTTAGCCAAAAGTCGAACAACAGCCAAACGCTCTTCTCCATCATTGCTCTAAAAATCAAAACATGAAAAAGAAACTGTAAATCATTATCCACAATATTTTAATAATAATTTCTGGCTTCCTTCTCTTTCTGTTCTTGTAACAGTTAGATTAAAAACTGAGCTTGAAATAATTTCTGATAATCCTCAGTCTCTCTAATTAGAATACTAGATTAATATGAGTGAAAATATACAAATACCTATTAAGTCAACATATTACAGACACTGAATATGTGGCTGTGCTTTGAAAATTCCTTCTCTTTTGGGAATAAAAACCCATACACAGTAGTCCGAATAACATATCTTTGGCAATTTCAACAATTCATGATATTTTTGTTGTAAAACATTCTTTAAGAATGTTTCCATGTGCGTGGAAAAGACACCAATTAAGATGTTATAAACAGATCTGCAATAATAAAAGAGATACGTCATTTCATCAAACACCTATTTCTTGGTTACTTTTTTTGTTGCTACCATAGCCTACATGTACATGCACACATACATGCCCTCATTCACTTACAATTTTATGAAAGACAAACAGCTTTATAATTAAAAGCCCCACAAATTTCCAAATCAGGATAAATTAAAGAAGTCAGCTGACTTACTAGCCGATTATGACAAATCTCAGAAAATATTAGGAAATAATTCCTCTATTTTTAAAACATTTCATAAAACAAAGTTCTGCAAATCAATACTGAAGCTGACAGATTGGCATTCCATGACATAAGCCAACTACAGCCTAATTACTTCATAAATTTCAGGTGAATTCAAAAGATTAAGCACAGAGAACTTTTGCATTAGACTCTATTATCATTATGAGTATATATTTTGTGTGCATAATATGTTTGCAAGCAAAAAAAAAAAGCATACAATTATATACGTAAGTATAAATACATACAAATTGCCAGTACCCCTTCTTTGATATTACATTTATCTTTCAAGTAAAGCAATAAATATAAACTTTTTATCCCTCCAGTAGAACACTTATTAAATCTACATCTCTGCACTCCTAATCTCCGCACAAATTTTACTGCTTGTCCAAAGCTACATTGTAACCTACCTTCAGCTTGAATTCAAGCTGTGGCATGACAGACAGCAGTAAGTGAGGGTCTATGGCAAAAAGCTCTTGTATCAAGTCAAACACATGTTCTGATAAGTCACTTACTGAAGACTTTCCCAGTACCAGAACCTGATTAAAAAACTAGAACACAAACATTATTATTTGGCAGACTGACCCTCATTAAAGCAAAAACTATTTTTAAAAGTTATTTTAACATAGTATCATTAATATTTTTGTAGTAATGGAAGATACTCAATGCACAATGTCTTCATTAAATCAAAGCATTTCACCCTTAAAAATTTAGGCTCAGGCAAATTACAAACACCTTTCTCAGTTCAGTTCTAATACTTCAGTCAAGACAGTTTAATTCATGATAATTTGATAATTTAAAATATCAATAACCATCTCCCAAGCGAAATAAATAGGTAACAAAAGAATTAATTTAAAATGCATATTCATCCAGTAGACATTCAGAAAAAAAATTAGTATCTTATTTTTAATTTTCTTGTAATTTAAAACCAAGTCAACTGAAGATCATCAAATACTGAAAATGAAGCTTCTCCACCTCAAATCCTTTTTAAAGGACGTCAGATGGCTTTATGTTATGTTTTGTGATATTTGATAGTAATGTATGAAGGTTGTTAGTGATCTAACAGAAAGAAACCGAAAGTAGGCTAAATTATGAACTATTTCTTTTGGATTTGTTAAATTTTAATATACCTTATATACTTTCTATTAGATTCTGTGGGTTAATATTATTTGAGCAGTGCAAATGCTACAAAGCTATTACACACTTGAAAAAGAAAGTAAGAAGAATAGTATTAAATCAACTCAAACATTACTCTATGTACTATCCTGTTTCCAGCTATGACTAATTAAAAAGCTTAAAGGGGAATTGGAAAGTGGTACTTGTTAGTGAGACTCCTGGTCTCACTTTTAAATACTTACTGATTAATCTTTTATGAATTTGTCTAATTTCCTTTTTTAACTACTCTTTTACGAATTCTATTGGCTTTGGCACCAAGGAAAGGCAACAGAATGGATCAGACCACATTCCCCAAAGGCTGTAGTAGCTGTACTAATAGGCAGAACACACAACTCTGACATTCAACAAGAAGAATTACAGTAGAAGTGAAAAACATAATTCTTTCAGTCTTTATGACTACAGCAAGTTTAGGAGGGGAAAAAAAAACTCCAGCAAAGAGTTGGCAGTTTGAAATGCTTCATCCTAAAGCTTGGTATGAAATTTGGCTGTCTGGTTACTGGACATACAAAGTACTAGCAATTCCTTTTGTTGTAACAGGAGTTTTGGGGGTCACCTATTTTCACAGCCTAAATTTAGGCTTAACTTTAGACTGAGATGGGCAAAAATTAATTTCCTCTTCACTTATTTGATACATCCCACATACTTAACAACCACGTTAACAATACCTTATTTGGAAAATGGTATTCTTGTAGCTGCATTACAAAATGTGGCTTTTATAAACAATATTTACAAGGGAAAGAATCCCACCAAATTTGCAATAAATCAAGACAGTAACAAGAACATTTGCTACTTGTAGGTAACGTGGATTAACTAATTTACATACATTGGCAATACAAGGTTCAATGGTCTGGACGGTCCTTTTCAACAGGACTTTTGCAAGATCAAATGCTTGTTTATTAAGGTTCTGGAATAGAGAAAACATAATAAAATTTTAGAGAGACAAACTATTTCAGACGACTTTACTTTTCCCTCCCAACCTTAAAAACCCACGACTTTAGAAAGGTATGCTTCACCACCAATCTGTTTTCAAAGCTATCCAAATTAAGTTACATTAATTCCACAACTACATATATAGAGAAATCTTAAAACTAGTTTTCCATGCACTTAAGAAATCTTAAAACTAGTTTTCCCACACACTTAAGAAATCTAACCCAAAACCACCACTTCCTGCACATTAAGACTTTATCAGCTGTCACCTTTAGCACTGCATTCATATCTATAAAAAGTTTTCACATGCAACAGCATTAAAAATTCTGAAAAAACATTATCATACTTTGAAAATTAATGTGCACCAAACTTTGCCACTGAAAAACGAACAACTCTAACTTAATATTTAAATGTAGTTTTGTTTCTCCATCACATACCCATAAGAGGTACACCCTGCAGCAAAGTTCAGCCTTGTCTAGAGGGTAAAACTGTGCACTGACTGCTCCATGGCCTGTACCATATGCTCTGGGACAGCCCACAGTGAGCCCACAGAAAGCACTTACACTTGGGCAGTGTTAGCTGCAAACTTTCCAAGTAAACATTTGATTGCAACATGACAAATCTGAACATTGTTTTCATTACTCTTCAGCAAGATAAGGAATGTAACTGCACATCTGAAAAATCTGACTGTCCAAGTCTGCACAAATCCAATATGCAGCATCTCATATCATCTAGGGATTAATGATGCTTGGAAGGGGCAAAAACAGAAAGGTGGATAAGTTGATTGCCTTGAAAATTACAAATCACTGCAGAAAAAAATGCAGGAAAAGCCTAGGGATGACTGATTCTTGGGAAGATGGTATTTGGCAAGTCCACATTGAGAACGACTCGCTCGTGTACTTTTAACTAATGAGATGAAACTGAAAGACAGTTCCTCAACTGACAGTAAAGAGAAACAAATGGCCAAAGGCTCAGATAAGTATGTCCTCAGTCACCAAAGCACTAAACTGGGGTCTCATTACAGAAGACAGACATATATGTATCAACTTATCTCAAATTTTAAATAAATAAATAAATAAATAAATAAATAATAATCCCAACACTTTCTTTCCAAACCAGACCATGATGAAAATCTTTTTGGCAGGTATGCTGGTATTAAACTAAAGGACTGTCAACCTCATACAGAAAACATACTTTCTTTGGATTTTCAACACAGCTTCAAAGATTTCCACACAAACAAACCAGCAACTCAAATACATACACACAAAAAACCCTCACAGTACCAAAGAACCAAACAACAAAACAGCCTAGAAAAGTAATATATCTACTGATAAAATAAACAACTATTAAATAATTAATAAAAATTCATCTGTTAGGGAAATCAAATCCTGAAGGACTGGACTAGCCCTGCTGTAGAGGATGTAGAAAAAGTTACTGATTTTAACCACATAAAATATATGAAGACACGAATATGTTTTTAAGGAATAACTTTGATAGTAAGAATGTGAAGAAAAATAGTCACTAAATAGTACTGCTTTTAAAGTTAATAAAAAGGACTACAGTCCGATGCCATAAGTAACCTGAGCAAAATGTGACTTATGATACTGCTATTGAAAATCTGGATTCACTAGAGGAGAATCACAATAGCACACACAGAGAACAACATACACCACCATCACTTTATTGATAATGGATGTACAAATGAATATAATTTAGATGCTGAGGTAGATACTACTTCATATCTAATTAAAAAAAAAAATAGGAACAGACTACATTATCCAAAACACATTATTTCAGCTTCTTTACAAAGACAAACTTCCACTATTTCTTGCCACACTGTTAGTTTTATTGTCATAGCACAGAATGACTGGTATTTGACTGCTTTGCACAGACCTAAAAGTATTGCTATTGTATGTATTCTATAAGAAAATAAGTTTTTCAAACTATGGGGCTTCTGATTTACATACCTAAGGACAAACAATATAATCACAGAATTTCCTAGGAGATCTGTTCATGAAAGGAGAACGTAATTACCACAGTCAAACTCCGCTAGGCAGATCAGACAACAGAACTTTCTGGTTGTTTTTTTTTTTAAAATTACCATGGTAAAACAGTAGTTTAAGTTCTGTTGTTACAGGAAACAAACAAATTAAAACGGACCAAAATACTGACCAAAGTACAATACTGACTACAGGATATTATTTGCTCAGTCATGACCAAGAGTTGGTAAGGACTGGCACCAGTCCTCTAAGAGGCAGTGAATGTGCAGTAAACCCCAATATTTACACCAAGTTTACCTCCCTCTTTATCAGAGCCTTGCTTAAGCATTTCCTTCATTAGGCAGAACTATACAACTAAGCTAACAGTGTTAATGCTGAAGGATCATATTTACTTTTACTTTGCCTAAACCAAGTAGTCACAACACAGTTCTATTGTACAAGGTTTACCAGGTCTTTGTATTGTCAGAGCAATGCCCACCACTGTCAACAGCATCACCCAGCACCTGACACACACAGCACCACTCCTCTATTCCATTCCTGATATCTACTGCCTTTAATTGATTAGAAACAACTTACAAAGTGCAGTGTATTTTCAAAAGGACTCTATTATTATAAGAGGCCTCTCTGTTAGCAATTTTAATAAGACATTATCTCATTGCTGTCAATAAAAATGACTTGACAGAATGGTATTTCTGTCTCATGGTCATGACAGAAGGAATGCAAACTCATCTCAGACAATAGAATTTCACAGGTAAATGACAATGGCCATAGTTTAGACACTCCTGTGCAATGCATTCCCATGAATTCTCCCTCTTTAAGTAACTAAATGAATAATTCCTGCTAACAACTTTTATCTGCTAATTTAACTTTAATTATGTAATCATGGATGGAGCTGCCTTAATTTTGTCATTATTTTAAATTAATAAATGAACAAACAGAAAAACACACTTGGTAATCAGAGTACAGTTCATTTACTCTAACTAATAAGTGAAACTTCCTGTACTCCATACAATTTTCATTAAGAAGAACAAGTGTTTTAGCAAGGAAATTTTCTTGGTCAATGCAAGGCAACACCAGCCTGCATTCATTTTCCCTTATTTCACAACTAATGGAGTTGTGTTCATTCTCCTTTCAAATTTATTTTGGCATTACAATAAAGGTACTTCAAAAACTCAGCTGCAGATCCAGTGACCTCCTCTTGGAGGAGGAGGAGTTCATATAAAATTCCTCTAGGAAGGAGATGTGTGTATGTGTGTGTGGGTCACTTGGTCCCTTATAAGTGAGTTAAGCAGGTAAAGCCCATGGAAGGGGTGGGAAGCACAGCTAGGGAGGTGGAGGGAAGTCTGACTGGCAAGCTGAGGGGAGCAGCAAGACAGAAGCCTTGGGAAAGTATTTCTTTTTCCTTTTTTTTTAATTAAAAAATACTTCACATCTTAAACCCTGCACCAAATCCAAAAAGCAAAACAACCGACAACGCACCATCCTTAAGATATAATGTTTTCCTATTGCATTTACTTGAAAACACTATTTTAGTACAGAGATCCTGAGGCAGCAAGTAGGCACAATCTCTTGATAACAAATAATCTAGACACAGTTAATGAACAGCACCAAATAATTCCCAAAGGAAATTTTCAATCAACTCTTCCAAGACTGGGGGAAAATAAAACAGTTCTGATAGCTTAAGTGTGTGAAGAGATAAACAACATGCAAAAGGCAATAAAAATTAATGTTGTTATAGTGGTATACTACTATATTTTATTTTGCAGACCTTGTGTGCAGGAATGAGGTTAATCAAAATCGAGTCCAGCAGCTCCTGAGTTACTCCATCGCCTTCCATGATGATAGAACTCATCAAATCCAGCATATGCATTTGTACCTTCTGGTTGTGGCTATTACTAAGATCATAAAGAATATTATCAACACCAAATTTTCAGACTCTGACAAATATTAACAGTACGGTCAAGAAACAATGTCTAACACTGTCCAGCTTGCCTTCTCTTACACTCTCCACATGTCAAAACTCAAAACCATTTTATGTGCCTTTCTTCTCTTACAGGAAGGTTAAAAAGCCTAGAACAAGCTAGCTCTGCTTTAAGTGAATCAAAATAAAAAAGACAATCACAGCCACAAAAGTAAAAATGTAGATAAATGAATCAGAATGAAGTATAGTTATAACATGGACAACAAATTTTAAAACACATCTGCTTTCAGATGTACACCCCTCCATACTGTCAGTAATTCACACTCATTTGCTTTCCTTGTATCTCTTTGTTTGGACAAATAAAGACCTGTTCTGTTCAGACATATTTATCTGTAGACTATGATAGGGTTCAGTCTACCCCCAAAATTGATTATATTTTGACAATTTAAAATAATGGAAGTAATTCAACTTACTTGATAACTGAAAAAAGAGTCCTAAAAAGCTGAATAAAAATTTCATTGCAATCTTCCAACTCAAAGCAGATGTTGTAAGATTTAACCCAAGCTAAATTCTAAAACAAAAAATAGGATATTCAGGCTATTACAACTTCATATTAAGTCACATAAATATAATCACATTAGTTACAGGTTTTTTCTATTTAAGGAAAAAAAATATACAATATTCCCTTTGGGGAAAGAGACTGGATATTTGCTTTGCATATAAAGAACTCCTAATACAAAGGGGCTTTGCCAGATATATCCAGAAAAAACTACATATAGAATAATCTGATTTCTTATGTATAAAACTCGATTGACAAAAATTGTTAATATATAAAGTTCCTATTTCTAGACTTTTTTCTTCATATGACAATTTTATGTATCAATAAAAGATTTACAAACAAGATACTATTTCTAAATGCACACTGAACCCTCCCCCCATTCTTGTCAAGAGTACTGTTTTGCAACATTTTTAAAGCAAAAATCTTATATCTCTTCTCCCATCATCAACATAAGCACACCTGCATTTTAATCAGCATTTGAAATTTTCTCTTGATACAAAAAACAGTGTATACTTTTGTAAGATAAAGGCAAAATGTTAATAAACACCACTCATTTCAACATGTCCTCAACTGCAGGCTAATGAACTTACTAAATGCAAACAGAATTATAACTAATAAAAGAAGCAATGCATTGAACTTCAATGAGACTGGTGTGATTTACAGAATAAATTTCCCAGGCATACTGGCAGATCTGGAAAAATTACTGGAAAAAATACTGATGACACTTCTTAGGCTTGCAGAGCAAATGCCAGCTACTGAAAGTTACAGCTACTGAGTTACCTCTAACAAGTAAAAGTATCTGTTAAATTGAGGGCTCTTCGTGTCCTCCAAGCCTTTCAATTGTCTTGTAATAAACAAGAATATGTCCTGTCAAAAAAAAATACAACCATTTAGTAGTGACATTTACCCATATTTTCAAACTCATGATATGAGAACTTGAAATTGGCTTTTTTTAGGCACTGACAGAAAACTATCACCAACACAGACACTGGTCATATCATCCAGTGTTCCTTTACATGTCTAGCCCTTAATTATTACACTGACTCACAGGATTAAAGCAACATGTCTTTAATAAAATTGAACATCAGTATAAATGGGAGTAAACCCAATTTTTTTGGTTTATTTTTCTTTTTTTGTTTGTGTGTGTTTTTGGGGTTTTTTTGTGTGGTTTTGCTGTTGTTGTTGTTGTTGTTTGGGGTTTTTTTGAGGGGAGTTGGTTGGTTGGTTTCATTTGGGGGGGAGGAAGGGGAATGTGGTTTTTATTTTCCTCAGTAAGAGAATGGGAAAGTAAAGGAAGAAAGCCTTTATTTTATAAAGCATTTTTACCTTAAGTTTGTCATGGGAAGTATATGGAGCTTCAGGAGCATAGATACGAAAGATATCAGCCAAGCAACATGCTACAAGGAGGCGCACATCTTTATTGGGATTCCTGAGGAAGAATTCAGATGCAAGGTGCAAGGCTAGTGGGAGATACTGCTGCTTCTCATCTTCTGAGTCCTGGTCCATATCCATGAATGTTTTTACCACCATCTGAAAATCAAAGGGGAAAAAAAAAAAGGAGTTCTTTCTGCTTTTATTCCTAATTACCAAACAATAATTTTTAAAAGAATGCAGTGCTATCAATACATATTCCGTTGCATAATCACAGGTAGTACTACAATTTTTTTGTTAGGACAAGTATCAGAAGAAGAGAAGCGTTGATCTGATATGTAAAGGTTTTTTGAACTTGGTATTTTAAATTAAGACACTGAAAACCACTTTGCAGCTCTACTCATTCTGCCAATGTTGGTCTGAGGCAGAGCACAGAAGCTGCACACCAATGAGGTTGGACATGGCAGCATCTCTTCCTCAAAGCAGTCCCACTGCAATTCAAAGTGAGGACTCACCTCAGCACAAATACTCCAAGGGGCTGTAAGCCATCTGGCCTAACACAGGGCTACAGTATAATACTGTTGCTTTAAGAGCTATGCCAAGACTTGAGAGGAGCCTAAGAGGCCGCTCTTAATACTCTGTCTGTCTCGAGGCACAGAGTTCAAGAAGCACTTTACATACCCACAGTCATTCTATCTGGTTTAAATAAACTATAATACCAGACAATAATTTGATCCCTCATGTAAAATAAGTCTAATGCTGCAGATCTTTTCTTTCTGCATACTGACAACTGCATCTATACCCTTATCAATATAATGAAAAAATTACTGTGGTTTCCTTGTTTCCTCTAGCATGGCTAAGAAGAAATGCCACCAAAATTGTTTATTTTTTATTATTATACAACTTCAGTTAATAGAAACTTCTCAACATAATGATTTGGCAAAACTGAAAGCAAAAATTTAGTTTAAAGAAATACAAAGTTGTAGATTTAATTTTTGGAATAGGGCTTGTTAAAAGGATGAGAACGACCCCTAGGATGTCAGCACAGAACAGGCGGATGTGCCAGAGAGTCTTAGTATGATGTTAGTGAAATTGGTCTTTGTGTTCCATTTCTCCTGGTCACCTGAGCATCCTTAGAGTAAAAATTGTGAAGGACAGTCACATTGCATACCAGTAGCATACTCACCACAGACACAGTATACACAGACACACCATTAAAGAGATTCATGAGAAAACGCAAAATGATAAAGCTTGATGGGTCAAATTCACCTCTAGAATAATAACAGTAAAACACAAGAGAAGACTAAGCTCACACAACTAATAAACACATCTCTAACCAGAATTTTTTTGTAATTGTGCCATTCAAATGACACTAAGGTTGTTTCTCCACTATTAAGCATGTCCCTGCTTCCATCATGAAAATGCTGTCTTTCAGCTTCACCTCCTTTCTGAGTTTTGAAATACCATTTCAAACTCAGTAGATCTTACAAATGAAATGTTTGACAGCAACCTTTCCTACAGTACATTACTTAAAACTCTTTTTTAATTTCTATAAATGTACAAGTACAATCTTTCATGAAGCAACTTACTATAAAAACAAAATTCAAGAAAGGAAGAGAGAGGAGAAAAACTTCACACAGCAACAAACAGAAAAAAAAGAGAACTTTAGAGCTACAGCCCATAAAGATACAAAATTTACCTGTATTGGTCTGTTTCACTAAAAATATTCTTAAGCTATGTTTTCTGCTGAAAGCACAAACCCACCCTTCTGAGGGCACAGGTCTGTCTGTTACAGGGCCTTTGCACTGAAGAAATGCAAATGCCATCATTCAAAATAGCAAGAACAGCTAAATGAAGACTGCTTAAGTCACTCTTAGCATGTTACAAACATATTGAAAATTAAAGAAGTTAAAGCTCTCAGGGAGGTATTCATCCGATTGCATAAACCACGCAGCGTGCAAGCCAGTCACTCTGGGTTACCTTTTCACCCATTAGAGAGAAATGCACAGACCCTGACTGAGTTCAAGCACAGATGTCTATAATGACATTCACAGATGTCACCTCAGTTTTGCCCTGGAACTCTGTGCCGCCCATGAAAGCAGTTCAGTGTGACTAGATGCCTGATAAGAGGTGAGATGAACACTTGCAGCTTCTTGCAGGTTGCCAAAGCACTGCTCACAGACTGCCCACACCTCA